>NW_024731852.1:4951417-4963917 GCF_018991925.1 Homarus americanus
TATCCACACCATCTGGCTGCATCCTCCTTCAATCTACATCTGGCTGCATCCTCCTTCACCCTATGTAGCCACACCATCTGGCTGTACCTCCTTCACCCCAATCCACACCATCTTGTATCCTCCTTTTGTTTTGCCCACATCTAATGTACCCACACCATCTGGCTGTCCTCCTTCACCCTAATGTAGCCACACCATCTGGCTGTACCCTCCTTCACCCCAATGTAGCCACACCATCTGGCTGTATCCTCCTTCACCCTAATGTACCCACACCATCTGGCTGCATCCTCCTTCACCTAATGTACCCACACCATCTGGCTGTACCTCCAACTCTAATGTACCCACACATCTGGCTGTACCTCCTCCCCATTCTACCAACATCTCGTCATCCATTTCTCACCCAATGTAGCCACACCATCTGGGTCATCTCCTTCATCTCTAATGTACCACACCATCTGGCTGTATCCTGTCACCCCTAATGTACCCCACACACCATCTGGCTGTATCCTCCTTCACCCTAATGTAGCCACACCATCTGGCTGTCTCCTTCACCTAATGTACACACCATCTGGCTGTATCCTCCCACCCTAATGTACCCACACCATCTGCTGTACCCTCCTTCACCCTAATGTACCCACCATCTGCCATCCTCCCCTTCACCCTAATGTACCCACACCATCTGGCTGTATCCTCCTTCACCCTAATGCCACACATCTGGCTGTATCCTCCTTCACCCTAAGTACCCACACCATCTGGCTGTACCCTCCTTCACCCTAATGTACCCCACCATCTGGCTGTACCTCCTTCACCCTAATGTACCCACACCATCTGGCTGTATCCTCCTTCACCCCTAATGTACCCACACCATCTGGCTATCCTCCTTCACCCTAATACCACACCATCTGGCTGTACCCTCCTTCACCCCTAATGTACCCACCATCTGCTGTGTACCCTCCTTCACCCTAATGTACCCACACCATCTGGCTGTACCTCCTTCACCCCATGTACCCACACCATCTGGCTGTATCCTCCTTCACCCTAATGTACCCACACCATCTGGCTGTACCCTCCTTCACCCTAATGTACCCACACCATCTGGCTGTATCCTCCTTCACCCTAATGCCACACATCTGTGTTCCTTCACCCTAATGTACCCACACCATCTGGCTGTATCCTCCTTCACCCTAATGTAGCCACACCATCTGGCTGTATCCTCCTTCACCCTAATGTACCCACACACCATCTGGCTGTACCCTCCTTCACCCTAATGTACCCACCATCTGGCTGTATCCTCCTTCACCCTATGTAGCCACACCATCTGGCTGTACCCTCCTTCACCCTAATGTACCCACACCATCTGGCTGTACCCTCCTTCACCCTAATGTACCCACACCATCTGGCTGTACCCTCCTTCACCCTAATGTACCCACACCATCTGGCTGTACCCTCCTTCACCCTAATGTACACACCATCTGGCTGTACCCTCCTTCACCCTAATGTACCCACACCATCTGGCTGTACCCTCCTTCACCCTAATGCCCACCATCTCGCTGTATCCTCGTCACCTAATGTACCCCACCATCTGGCTGTATCCTCCTTCACCCTAATGTACCCACACCATCTGTGCCCTCCTTCACCCCTAATGTACCCACACCATCTGGCTGTTCCTCCTTCACCCTAATGTACCCACACCATCTGGCTGTATCCTCCTTCACCCTAATGTACCCCTCTGACCTCTTCACCTAATGTACCCCCATCTGGCTGTACCTCCTTCACCCTGTACCACCATCTTGATCCTTCTATGTACCCACACCATCTGGCTGTACCTCCTTCACCCTAATACCCATCTGGCTACCCTCCTTCACCCTAATGTACCCACACCATCTGGCTGTACCCTCCTTCACCTAATGTACCCACACCATCTGGCTGTATCCTCCTTCACCCTAATACCCACACCATCTGGCTGTACCCTCCTTCACCCCTAATGTACCCACACCATCTGGCTGTACCCTCCTTCCACCTAATGTACCCACACATCTGTCCTTTTACCCACACCATCTGGCTGTATCCTCCTTCACCCTAATGTACCCACACCATCTGGCGGTCACTTTTGATGGCACTAATAGAAACTTTAGTCTTGGAAACTCCATTGATTGAGAGGAGAGATTATAATCAGCCTAAGATACCGGATTTAAGAACAAATTAATTACAGTTACCGTAAAGAAAAATCTAGACACTGTTTATAAGCGGTTGTCTAAGTGTAACGTGTGAGCGTTACAGGCTACCGCGAACGCCAGACCTTGCTCTTGTTGCAACCGAATCGTACCGGTTATGACTCGCCGAGGTCTTGATGGGGACCGGAGCCTCTGCCGAATTTCTAGGACTCGGTAAACACTCCCCGGATGTGTACGAGCCTTAGCAAATTCGTTCTCGCGGGTTATTTTTTCAGGTGTCATGAGGTATTTCTATAGTTCCCTTAATCGTGTGACTGTCACTGTAGTACACCGGTTCATCAATGTTGAGTTAGAACGCAGAGACACCGTTTACAATCAGCTCACTAGACCACTGAGCTGACTCGATAATAAGTTAACAAATTAAAGTAAAATTAATTAAATGAACGTAGTAAAGCACTCAATGACCCTCGTCTCACAGGGTAATATATATACAGTACAGTATATATATATATATATATATATATATATATATATATATATATATATATATATATATATATATATATATATATATATATTTATTTATTATTTATTTATTTATTTATTTATTTATTTATTTTTATGAATTTATTTTTTATTTTATTTTTTCACATAAAGACTTGACAAGTGTGCAGGAGACACAGGTGCCAATTAGTGTCAATTGGCTGTTTTTAAACACATGTTTGTTTGATACTAGCTGTTGTGGTTTCGTGTGTGTTTGTGTGTGTGTGTGTATGAACTCAAAATATGCACGCATATACAATACATACATACGTCATCATATACTTGCAAAACATACACCATACACCCACCTGACCTGTACACACAGTAAACCAAACGCCTGAGACACACCACAGTGTTGACCAGCAGCGTGTGGAGCTTCTCGTGTTGATCAGTAATTAGAGTGAGAGAAAAAACAATAATTGCCCAGTTCATATCATGGGTTGGCCTGGGTCAGGTATGTGGAAGCTGGTGATAACACGTACTTATTCACACCTCAAACGCACAAAACATACAGATAAGACTGCAGTAATGTGGTAAGTAATATATATTTAGATGTGAGAATTAATTTTCAAGAACCAAAATTTATGACTGAATTTTTTTTTTCTACATATGCATCATAGTCAAGGGGTAAATAATTTGGTTATATTTTGTTTACATTTTGGTTAATGGTTAGGCAAAATTACATGACAAAATGGCCGAAGACTATGACAGTACAGGTTGAAAGAAAATTATCAGGTATCGGTACTAAATATTTATAGTTTAATGTTATATCCAGGTATTAGTATCAAGGATGGTATAACATGGCAGTAACATATAAGCTAACTGTATAATGATGTATTTTTAATTGCACAAAATCGTTAGGTATAATAATATTCATTGTGTGGAGCCAACATATATGACATTGTAGTTATAGATGAATATAATTGCCATTGGAGAAATTATCAGTGAAACTAGGTGTTAGAATCAAGCAATTTAACGTGTCAATAACATTTTGAAATACAGGAATAGAAAATACTGATGTATATTTTTTTAAAGGTTATGTAATTAAATTTATCTCTCTGACTGGAATGGAAAAAAAGGTGTAGAAAAAGATGGGTATTTGAAAGAGTGTATCTGTGATGGTGTGTCTCATTGTGTTGTGCAGTGGCGGACGTGATGTTATTACAAGGTTGTATAATAATGGTTGTGTTATACCGTGTTGTATTGTGATGTTTTGTACAGTGTTGTGTAGTAATAGTTGTGTTGTATTGTACAGGAACGGTTTTGTTGAAGTGTTGTGTTGCTATTGTGTTTGTGATGTTTAGTTTTGTACAATGACTGTTTTAAATAGTGCTGTTTGTGTAGTAAGGCAGATGTTGATATCGTCAGCTTTTCAATAGAGGTTTTCTGAATGAATTTATTTGTCTTTATATGAACTGTACAAATATTGATGTGGGATCGTGGTGAACTGTACACTTGATTCATACTGTGTTAAGTGAGCTGTACACTGTGTGAGCATCTTAGGCTGAACTCGGGTACCTTGAGAGGACCACATGAAGATTTAACACCCCTATGATTGAACACCATAACCTTGCCTGCAGGTATAGGTTAGGTTGGCTTGGTTTAGGTTAGGTTAGGTTAGGTTGGGTTGGTTTTTGTTAGGTTAAGTTGGTTTTGGTTAGGTTAGGTTAGGTTGGTTTTTGTTAGGTTAAGTTGGTTTTGGTTAGGTTAGGTTAAGTAGTATTATGTTAGGGTAAATTAGCGTTAAAGTGGTTAATAAGCTGGGGTGTTTAAGTTTAAGGTAATCCGATTGAAAACAAAAACACACGTAGACATACATACTGTGTCAAAATGAGTGTTAATAATAATCAACAAAACAGATAACAGGGTAGTCATTCGTTTTTGTTCTTCTGTTCTTTGTTGACAAGACACGCCGGAACACAGTCATTTGGTAACGAGAGAGACTCGATATTATTCTCGTACAAACCCGCCATTATCACTCGTTAATTATGTCCTCTTTGAATACTGTCATTGTGGTGTGAAGTTATGTACCGTACAGTACCGCGTGGTGCAAACGAGGCTAAGTGGTGTAAGAGATACCTAACTATACCTGAGTCTATAGTGTTGCTTTTTGATTGATTACTGTAATAACTTGGCTGAGGCGGCAGGTTCTGTTTCTGTTAACCAGGGGGGTAATTGTTGTACCTGCACTATTGTTCCTTCTGTAATGTGTTTAGGTTCGGATACTGTCATCGTGTGGATATCACTGTACCTGTATTTGTTCATGTAATTGTCTTGTTGCTTCAAAATCAACTTTCTCATGTCTAGGCTAAGGCGACGGATTTCTAGCATGTGTCGGGTGGAAATCGGTGTGTGTGTGTTAGGCAAGTACAGGTACAGGTGGGGGTGGAGAAGTCACCACCACCACGACGCTAAATGGACGAAGACATTATAATTATCACCTTGTGGGTAGTTAACTGTACCTCAACCTTTAATTGTGTTCTTCCTCTAAAATCAAAGTCTGATAAATTGCTACTGTACCATGTTGAGAGTACAGCTTTATATCTCGTGGAAATTATTGTATCCGTACCTGTATAATTTTGGGTATTATCACCTGTAATTTGATGTGTACCTGTAGTGTTGCTGCTAGTCTTCTACACATGTCTTTTAACATCTAGATTAGGAGAACAGGTAATTATATCATCATGTGGAATTTGCTGATAAGTGAACCTGTATCTTACTTAATGCTCTCGATCTTCATTTACTCTGGGGCCTTATATTATATCTTTTAATATAACTTCTTTTTAAAGTTATTTCTAGTAACGTAAAAAAAAAGTAGATATGTAATATTTTGTATTTTTTGGGGGATGGGGCTCGAAGGGGTCCATTATTAATTGATGGAATGGATACGTCACACTATCCTCTTTACAAAACGCAACAAAGGAAAACTGACAAATATAGAACATACACACGAACACCAGCAGAAAAGTATTACACACACACACACACACACACACACACACACACACACACACACACACACACACACACATCATGGTCTAATTGTAAGTCTATTAGATTAATGATACTTGACGCTACTAATCTGGACACTTGACTCACATTGATATGACATGAACTCACAACACAGCATCTCAAGTCGCCACATTATACCCCACTTAACACCACAGCACTCAACGTCATCCGCAAGGTCGCGCCACAGCCTATAAGACACTGCTTCAAGGTCGCCACAGCACCTCAAGGTTATCGGTCTCTTAGACACAACACAGCATCTTAAGGTTGCCACAGGGTCTTGAGCACACAGCATTGTAGTAAGGTCGGATCCTGGTAGCCAATGCCCTTAAGACATTGATTTATATGGTGACCTGTCCGCGTCGGTGAGCGTAACGGGTCATTAATAATATCACGAGGTGTTTTGTTGACTTCTCTATGTAAACTATATAAATTTGTTGTAATAATTTGTGTTTTTGTTTTGGGGGTGAAGAGGGGAGTTAATAGACAGATTATGTAGCTTCATATTAATTATTTACACGGGAACACTGGGATCATTTATCACTAACTCGTCTCCCCAGAGGGCCAACGAGAGCCTCCTCCCCTGGACCACTGTTAAATTACAAGAAG
Source organism: Homarus americanus (assembly GCF_018991925.1). Classification (NCBI taxonomy): domain Eukaryota; kingdom Metazoa; phylum Arthropoda; class Malacostraca; order Decapoda; family Nephropidae; genus Homarus; species Homarus americanus. The sequence goes on from NW_024731852.1 coordinate 4,957,750, forward strand.
AAACCGGAGTAGCTGGAGAAAAATGTACGATGGTTGATTAGGTCACAATGAACAGCTTGATGCCACGAGGAAAAGAATATGATGATGCAATAGTTCGTATAATGTGATACATCACATCTGGTGAGTCTTGCTAACAAAATTAATGTCATGATGAGACGCCGTGATTTCCCAACAGCCAAAATTCGTCTTATCAAAACACGATGAATCATGTGGTAACCAGAACTAAGTGATGAAGCATGAGAAGGGTTCCTCGAAGATGTTAAAGAGGTGTGATAAAGCGGCCAATTATGGTAATGCATAAGAAATGGAGGAAAATAAATATGGATGTGGAGGGTGGAGTGAGGAGCAGGTGGCTGAGCCTGGGGGTTGGCGGCCACACACACACACCAGTGTCACACTCACACAGTTGCTTGTTGCTCCACACACCCCCATCACTTCACTCCACCCCCCTCACCCAGCCACCTGTGCATTGTTAAGCAGGCATTTTAAAGCCTTTAACTGCGTCCCAGACACAGGGCGGGGTACAATAACCTCCACAAGCGTCGTTAAAGTCCTACATATGGACAGGGAGGCGAGGGAGGCTGGTGGCCTGAACTAGCGTGCTTGCCGGAGGATTCTCGCCCCGGCCTCAGTGTGTGTGTGACCGCTAGTGGGAGAAGACGTGCACCGCTCGCTGTCTTCCTTGGCTCCTTCGGTGCCCCGCTTAAGAAATTGTTGCTTGCTGTTAGTTTTCCCTACCGTAATGAACTCGGTTCAGCCTTAATAACAGCAACAGCTGTTTGATTTAATATTATATGAATGTGAAATTGTTATATATTTAGTGAATATTTGAAAGTTATATTTAAATCTGAATTTACCAATAAAACATTTTAGAAAGAAACTAGAAAATATCCTCGTAATGCCGCTTGTTATGATGTCAGTATGAAAACTAAAGTGTGATGCTCGTTAGTTAGTTTAGTGAGGAGCCAAAGTTTATGTAGTTGGGCTGGGCGTCGTGACATCATCGTCGTTGCCACGGTCTAGTAACATCTGCCGCTGTTTTGACGTGAACATGCTCTAGGGTGAGGTGTGGTGCGGGTTGGCAGCCACCACCAAGGTGTGTTCTACCCTCAAGACACAAGCTGCTGCTGCTGCTGCTGCGGGAAGCTAGAGCTGGCCACGCTGCTGCTGCGCCGCTGCACTGCAGGATCATTACAGAGCGTTGCAGGTTCCCAGGTACTGTGTTGATATTTTCTTGTGCTTGTCAGCTCATGACACCATACCTGTCATGTTCGTGTTTTGAGTTTGACACCGTCCCTGTCATACTTGTGTTTAGAGCTTGTGACATCATACCTGTTTTGTTAGGTGTTGTGAGTTTATGACACAACACTTTTTTGTAAATAGTGTTAGCTTATGGCTCTGTTCCCGAACAGTTTACTTTTGTGAGCTTTTCAAGACAGGTTCCTTCCCTTCCTGTCTCATCAGCTAATGACGATTGTCGTGGTGAACCTCTTATACTCGCGGTAGTTTGTATTTACCTTCAGACATATTTCATTGTCTTTTGTGATGTGCGCGTATGGTTGCCTACAGATGTTATCCCACAAATGTCACATTTTACGATACACGACACAGTCATCTTCACGTGTGTGTGTATATGTGATAGACACTCAGTATTTTTCGTCGGAAGCCGGAACATGAGAGCGGGCATATCGACCTCCATTCGTTCATTCACCCTTGAACAGCCGCCAGAGGAAAGTGGCTGCGCACATCTCAACATTTGGCTCAAGACATGACGGACTTAAGAGCCGTGATGAATGTGATACGATATTTTGGCACTGATTGAAGGGCTGAATCATGACCATTTCCTGCCGTTAAAATTATCATTATTGACCCCTACTGTCCGGGCAGGTACCGTTGTTTCTCTTCTCGAGTTTTAGTGCGAAACGTAAAGTGTTTTCCTGGACTCATCTACAGTAATCACTTCACATGTGCTGAATATATATGTACATCCGTGGTGGTGGTGTGTCCGCGCCGGTACACTAAGACACGCTAGGCAGAATAAGACTGATAAACACGAGTTATTATAGAGCTGATTGTTGCTGTGCTCAAGCTCACACCGACGATGATTATATATATATATATATATATATATATATATATATATATATATATATATATATATATATATATATATATATATATATATATGTGTGTGTGTGTGTGTGTGTGTGTGTATACTTAAAGGGGTAAGATCGAATAATTATTTTATTGTATTAATAAAAAGTGATTTAAATCTTAAAATATTTTATTTTATTAAAAAAGTAATTTGTCCTAAAAGATAAAAGACGAAAACTCTAATAGTATTTGTAAAATATAAGTAAAGTTTTATAATAAATAAAGTGGATATTTCAAATTTATTCACAAAAAGTTAACGTCCTTAAAGGAATACGGTAATATGATTTTTGTAGATACTGAATGTAATACGTTGGTGCGTCTTAACAGTAGTGTAGGTAGTGTAGGTGGCGGGCCTTCTTCCTAACTTTCCAAGGTTGTCGGCTCTTGGTTTGTGGTTAAAGTTCAAGAGAAACCAACTCTTTTTTTCTTTTACGTTTTTAAGTAGATAAAAAAGTTAGGGATGACAGCCTAAATAGGGTCGGTCGGTTGACTGGAACCACATTTTTTGTGCGTGGTCTAACCTGCCAGACGTGACCAAGAATTTATTATTTCATAAAAAGCTGTAAAAACATCGCCATCCTTTGTTAGGCCTTGGGTCTCTGTTGAGTTTACTTGTGTGTATATGTTTATCTTTATGTATAACACGAGGTTTGATATAATTTGTATTGTTTGTGTTAAGATGAGTTTATTGTATATACTCCGTGTGTCTGTAACCAGGATACTGTAACAACAATGGATGATTTTCAGAGAAGCTTGTTCACACATAGTTAATACTCTTGAGCAGGATGATTATGCTATAGTTATTGTGGGACTAAACGCAAGCACCTGCGCTCACCACTGACTTAGAAAAGTTCAGTCGCTGTTGTCAAGCTCACACCAGCTCTCACTAACGTGTGGTCTGAGCAAACTACCAGGAACCTTAACTGTGTTCGCTATGTTAAGGTTGGACGAGTTTAGTATTTATTATTATTATTATTATTATTATTATTATTATTATTATTATTATTATTATTATTATTATTATTATTATTATTATTTTTTTTATTATTATTATTGTTATTATTATTATTATTATTATTATTATTATTATTATTATTTTTATTATTATTATTATTATTATTATTATTATTATTATTATTATTATTGAACGACATCCCATCCCTGTGAAACAAGTGTGTGTGTGTGTTCTGTAAATTTGTATTTCAAAAAGTTTGTTTAGCCGCTTTTTGTTTCTGCATGAAATTAATACTTATTGGTGTGTTGTAATAAGAGAATAATCAGAGTTCCGATATTTTTATGATCAGTCAAACGTTTTTCTTATATTTTTATTCTAAGGATTATTTTATTCACTAAATTGTACATAAACAAAGTATTTAATTGAATCGACATGAAGAGGTGTGTGTCATCATTGCTCACACAACTTGTAGTAGACACCGTGGCCAGGTGAAGTGAATATTCTGACGTCAGGTGTGTGTTAGGGGTTAATGAGGAGTAGGAACTAAGAAATATTTTGTCTATCCATGATGTTAGGGGCTGGGAAAGAAGATAAATTGTCGAAACTGAATAAACAGATCCTCTTATTTCTTAATCCTAATTAACTAACTGTACCCTAACTAACTATTGCACCCTAACTCACTAACTCTAACCAACTAACTGTACCCTAACTAACTAACTGTACCTAACTAACCAACTGAATTCTAACCAACTAACTGACCTAACTAACCAACTGTACCTCAACTAACTAACCGTACCCCTAACTAACTAACTGTACCCCTAACTAATTAACTGTACCCCTAACTAACTAACTGTACCCCCTAACTAACTAACTGTACCCCTAACTAACTAACTGTACCCCCTAACTAACTAACTGTACCCCTAACTAATTAACTGTACCCCTAACTAACTAACTGTACCCCTAACTAATTAACTGTACCCCTAACTAACTAACTGTACCCCCTAACTAACTAACTGTACCCCTAACTAACTAACTGTACCCCCTAACTAACTAACTGTACCCCTAACTAATTAACTGTACCCCTAACTAACTAACTGTACCCCTAACTAATTAACTGTACCCCTAACTAACTAACTGTACCCCCTAACTAACTAACTGTACCCCTAACTAACTAACTGTACCCCCTAACTAACTAACTGTACCCCTAACTAACTAACTGTACTGTACTGTACCGAGTGATAACATAGGTACAGTAAACATCAAATCATACTCATAAAGTACAACTCCAAGTTTTGTTTTCAGGCCAATAGAAGCTTTTGAGGTCCTGCAGACATCAAACGATATTATGTTTATTTCCATCCACTCTTTTTATCCTTTCCTTCAACACATCCAAAGTTGCCGCCATATATGAAAGACAAACTCCATTTTTTTATCATGGCCACAGAAGAAAGGGTGGAGAGGGCTGGGCGAGTGAGAGGGTCAAGTTTTGGCCAGTTGTCGACCCCGGAATGTTCTCACTCACCTCATTGTGAAAGTTAAAAGTACAAGTTTCTTTAGAATTCTTTAATGATATATCTTGTTTTCACTGTAGCTTTCTTAGTTCTTCATAATAAATGTTGAAAATTTGTAAAAGTTGCATCTTCATCCTTGGGAACCTTAGTTTTATGATGATTAATATTACTAAACATGGCGCTGGTCGTGAAGAATATTGTCTTCGTAATATTTGGCTGAAAAGAAAATTAAAGATGGTCGTCACAGTATTGGTTTTATATCTATACTGTATATAATAATGTGTGTTTGGTGTAATTGAGCTATTAACAGCCAATCTCAGACCTAACCAGACCAAACCCGCGATTTAAGCCTGAAATTTAGGGTCGGTTCCAGGTCCAGGGTTAGTTTCACTGCCACCCTTAAATGGTCAAAGTTTCCCTCAGAATTCATATCGCATTTTAGAACAATATCGCTTGTTGACCAGTTGGTAAATATAGAGGCGGGCCTTCTGAGCCAGATGCCTGTAGTGCTTCTCAACTTTCGTGGATCTTGAAAAACCAAAACCAAACAACAAAGAAGCGATTGTGACTGACGTTGAAGAATTTTATATCTTATGATTCTTTTTTTATGTTGGTGAATATTTGGAATTGTTTTTAATCTTTCTTTCTTTAGTCGATTTTATTGCTAATGTATTTTTTATTGTTTATTAAAGAATATTTTTTGTATTAATATTGTCAAATCGTGATGGAGGAATTGTATCTTTACACAGTGTACGTCTCCATATGTTTCTTGTGTAATTTTTCACTGTAATTGATATAAAATAGAAGAAATCAAACTCGAATATAATTGAAAAATATTCAGTTATAAACTTATGTTAAATTATTCGGCTGTTCACATCTTAGATTCTTTGGGGTGTTCATTTGTTACACTATATGGGTGCTCATGTTAAGTTATTTGGATATTCGAGTATAGCCTTACGTTAAATTATTTAGATATTTACTTCATTGTATATTAATAGGTCGCGGAATAAACAAGATTTCGTTAAACCACACATTAAAAAAAATCATTCCCTTGAGATATTCAGAGTGAGGTGAGGGTAGGCGAATATTATTTATTGTACCAGCCAAACGCCTTTAAAGCTCGCCTCAGGTAAGACGCCCGGTCGAGATTAACAAGCACATTATTATACGAAAATTACACGATGGACCATTTTAAGTTACCTCTTAACAGTTGCTATTTATCTATTGCTATTTTTTTTTAAAGGGCGTACCAAATTATAATGTTTTCCTGAGCCGCCATTTTGTGTGGTAATTAGGAGTGTATGATATTTGTTATATATTTGCCAAGTTTGTTAAGGTTTTCTAGCTGTTGTTGTTTGACTGTGTTTTTGTTTGTTGGTATGTGTTTGTCTGTTTGTCTGTTTATTGCCTTATATTGTCAGTTTATTGTGGTCATAATTCAGTTTACTTTAATTTATTCTTCAGATGCAAAATTTATAAATGTATTTTTTTAGAAAACACACACACACACACACACACACACACGAACAATTTATAAATCTTTATAGA
>NW_024731852.1:4966417-4988802 GCF_018991925.1 Homarus americanus
TCCCCACCCCCCAGGCTCAGTACACAACTGTTCCCCCCCCCACCCCCCAGGCTCAGTACACCAACTGTTCCCCCCCCCACCCCAGGCTCAGTACCAACTGTTTCCCCCCACCCCCAGGCTCGGTACACCAACTGTTCCCCCCCCACCCCCAGGCTCTGTACCTGCTGTTCCCCCCACCCCCAGGCTCAGTACACCAACTGTTCCCCCCCACCCCCAGGCTCAGTTCACCATGTTCCCCCCCCACCCCCAGGCTCAGTACACCAACTGTCCCCCCCACCCCCAGGCTCAGTCCTGTTCCCACCCCCAGGCTCGGTACACCAACTGTTCCCCCCACCCCAGGCTCGGTACCAACTGTCCCCCCACCCCCCAGGCTCGGTACCAACTGTTCCCCCCCCCACCCCCAGGCTCGGTACACCAACTGTTCCCCCCACCCCTCAGGCTCAGTACACCATGTTCCCCCCCCACCCCCAGGCTCAGTACACCAACTGTTCCCCCCCCACCCCAGGCTCAGTACACCAACTGTTCCCCCCACCCCCAGGCTCAGTACACCCTGTTCCCCCCACCCCCAGGCTCGGTACCAACTGTTCCCCCCACCCCCCCAGGCTCAGTACACCAACTGTTCCCCCCACCCCCAGGCTCGGTACACCAACTGTCCCCCCCACCCCCAGGCTCGGTACACCAACTGTTCCCCACCCCCAGGCTCAGTACACCAACTGTTCCCCCACCCCCCAGGCTCAGTACACCAACTGTTCCCCCCCACCCCCAGGCTCAGTACACCCTGTTCCCCCCCCACCCCCAGGCTCGGTACACCAACTGTTCCCCCCACCCCCAGGCTCGGTACCAACTGTTCCCCCCCCCAGGCTCGGTACCAACTGTCCCCCCCCACCCCCAGGCTCAGTACACCAACTGTTCCCCCACCCCCAGGCTCGGTACACCAACTGTTCCCCCCCACCCCCAGGCTCGGACCAACTGTTCCCCCACCCCCCAGGTTCGGTACACCAACAGTTCCCCCCACCCAGGCTGGTACACCCTGTCCCCCACCCCCAGGCTCGGTACACCAACTGTTCCCCCCCACCCCCAGGCTCGGTACACCAACTGTTCCCCCCAGCCCCCCAGGCTCGGTACACCAACTGTCCCCCCACCCCCAGGCTCGGTACACCCAACTGTTCCCACCCCCAGGCTCCGGTACACCAACTGTTCCCCCACCCCCAGGCTTGGTACACCAACTGCCCCCACCCCCAGGCTCCGGTACACCAACTGCCCCCACCCCCAGGCTCGGTACACCAACTGTTCCCCCACCCCCAGGCTCGGTACACCAACTGTTCCCCCACACCCCAGGCTCAGTACACCAACTGTTCCCCCCCCACCCCCAGGCTCGGTACCAACCCCCCCCCACCCCCAGGCTCGGTACACCAACTGTTCCCCCAGGCTCGGTACACCAACTGTCCCCCCACCCCCAGGCTCGGTACACCAACTGTTCCCCCCCCACCCAGGCACTGCCCCCACCCCCGGCTGACTGCCCCACCCCCCAGGCTCGGTACACCAACTGTCCCCCCACCCCTCAGGCTCGGTACACCAACTGTTCCCCCACCCCTCAGGCTCGGTACACCAACTGTTCCCCCCACCCCTGTGAGAACTTACCTGTCTGAATCAATAAGGACAGGGCAAAGATGGCGACCACACTAACATTGGAATTGGGGTTAGATATATAAGTTTCGACTCCACTTTAGAGGCTACCTTAGCATAAGTGAGTCATTTACATATAGTTTAGTCTCATCTTAACGTAAATGAGTGAGGCGGATAGATTTTCAACATCTCTTGGCAGGTGTTCCTAACCTAACCTATTCTAATGGCCCTCCACTCCCACTAGACACCTGTTCTAAGGCCTCCACTCCCACTAGACACCTGTTCTAATGGCCCTCCACTTCAACTAGACACCTGGGCTAATGGCCCTCCACTCCCTATGGACCCTACGTCTAATGGCCTCCAAACTTAGTGGACCCCGTACCTATTCCTGTTCTAGTGGGCCCCATCCCTTTAGGTTAGGTTAGGAGCGTGTTTGACGTGTAACTGCTGGTGACAGGCTCCTCGCCTCCCGGAGGACTCGGTGAGCCAATTGGACATCACCACTAACAGGGCAAGTCTGTTGTTGGTTAATTGGTGTCTTGCTTCAGGCCATTGTATATTAATGTTCATCACTGCCTGTTATGAAACCTTTCCTGTTTTAGCTACGTTTAGTCAGCCCAGTGTTCGTTCTCCTCTCATGACTAAACTGGTATTGTATCTCTCTCTCTCTCTCTCTCTCTCTCTCTCTCTTTTCTCTCTCTCTCTCTGAATAATTCTTGGTCACCTTTGTTGGCCTGATAACAGCCTCGTGTCTGTGTCTGAAACCAAAAAATATAAATATATGTAACTGACGTGTGTTAGAAAAAACTGGTTTGCACAATTTTTTCGCCGTCTTCAATTAATTGCAAAGACTTTTATCCCGGCCGTGGTAGTGGGATGAAGGGATCTATCGTACGTGGGTGTTTTTGTGTTTGACTGAAATAAAAAGAGTTAATGTCAACAAATGTGCCAGTTGTTAGTGGAATATCACGCCTCTTGGTACAGGTAAAGCGTGATGGTAAATAATATACGTGTTCCTGTTGAGTTGAGTCCGTTCGTTTAAGGCCAGTCTTAGGTGTACTGTTGCTATGTAGGAGCCGTTAGTGTGTTTAATGTTAAAATAATGAAGCGACAACACACACACACACACACACACACACACACACACACACACACACACACACACACACACACCACCACACACACACACACACACACACACACACACACACACACACACCACACACACACACACACACACACACATACCTCACGTAGAATGCCCCCCAAAAGAGCAAGTTTCATTGAGAATTATTGATAAAACATAAAGGGAGCGAGTGAGGACAGGAGACGAACAGGCTTGGTCCTAAGAGTGTCCGTCAGCAACCACTGGTGATTCACTGCCGACACCCACCACCAGCAAAAACATTAGCTGTTGCTCCCAGGGTCCTGTGTAGCAACGACACACTTATCATAATAACCTGCCCTTGTGACGACCATCCTCCACTGGCTCACCTTCAGGTACCCGCGTCCATGAACCTCACGCCCCAGGCTTTACATGATATATGAAGTACCTGCTTGATGCGTGAAGTTCCCAGTGTTGGAGACATTTGTACGCAGTTCCCACGTGATCCAAGCAAAGATTCATCGATGGTCTATTATAGATTACCATCTGTTTTATCAAATCTCTAATTGCACCCCGTCTCCTGTGCAACATCGCCCAGTACTGCATGGACTGAAGGACCTGTGTGGGACCTGCCTCGAGTTGGGGGAGTGTGCGTCATTGTGAGGTTGTTGGTCTGTGTTGCACCATCTCTGGGGTGATGGTGAGGGAGGCTGAGAGGGGGCTAACACCGTTCTCGTGCAGTGTCTTGCCCCCTGTACAGGTATTCCATCACATCCAGCAGGACCTCCCCAGTAACCCTTCCCTCCCCCGGCACCATGGACCCTATAATGGGCGGTGTCCCATCCAACATACCTGTACCACCTGCAGTAGAATAACGAACTGCTTAGCAAATAGGAAAAAAAAAAGCTACGGTAGCAGATGTATTTATTTTACGTCTGTTTCTCTGTAGTAGCTGTGATTTTGTTGTGTCTGTGTGGTGTAATACTGAAGCGTCGTGTCGTCCATGTCATGCAGTGTTAGTGATTATCTGGGCAGTGGAGACGGGCCAGTGTGTGGGAGAACATATTCGCGGTTCATCTTGAATTTACGCGACGTTCAAGTTACACATTATGAGGTTTACTGTTCTCTCACTTGTGTTAAGAATAAAGTTTTCTTATGTTGAGTAGTATACTTATGTAGTCTGATATGTTGATACCCTACATCACAACATGGGGTATATATAGGGTTAATCTTGTCATTACGTCTGTCTGTTCGGTAACTTGATAAAGGCAGTGGATGGATATAAAATTTGTTGTGCAGCTGCCTATCATAAATATCTAGGCAGTTTTATTATCCGAGTTTTATTTGCCAGAGTTATGACCACTGTTCCATTGAGTAATTTCGTTGAAGTAATCAGAAGCATCAGTACAGGTACACATAAAAGAACAGGGTTACAACACTCATGTCCGAAACTGTTCTTAATCAAAGGAAATACTGCAGTGCCATTTATGGGGACAAGCAGTTCGGAGTCTCAGTCGTGTAAAGGGAATTTTGCTCATGACTGTACGTATATTATTATGTCGGCCGTAAAGTTTGTTCAACATATAATACTTGGCCATATAGTGAGTGTTGACTCGGAGTGATGTGTGCTGGTAGTGTGAGACAAGATGACGTCAGATAAGAAACGTGGTGAGAGGGTGTAAAACCAGGCTGCCTGAGGGTGGAGGAGGGTGCCTGAGGGAGGAGTAGGGTGTCTGGGGGAGGAGGAGGCTGCCTGAGGGAAGATGAGGGTGCCTGAGGGTGGAGGAGGGTGTCTGGGGGAGGAGGAGGCTGCCTGAGGGAAGATGAGGGTGCCTGAGGGTGGAGGAGGCTGCCTGAGGAAGATAGGGGTACCTGAGGTGGAGGCTGCCTGAGGGATGATGGGGATGCCTGAGGGAAGATGAGGGTGGAGGAGGCTGCCTGAGGAAGGTGAGGGTGGAGGAGGCTGCCTGAGGGAAGATGGATGAGGGTGCCTGAGGGATGGTAGGGTAGTCTGGGGGAAGGTGCCTGAGGGATGGGGTGCCTGAGGGTGGGAGGCTGCCTGGGGAGATGAGGGTGAGGGGTGGACAGGAGGCTGCCTGAGGGAAGATGAGGTATGAGGGTGGGAGGCTGCCTGAGGGAAGATGAGGGGGAGGAGGCTGCCAGGGAAGATGAGGTGGAGGAGGCTGCCTGAGGAAGATGAGGGGGAGGCTGCCTGAGGGAAGACAGAGGCTGCCTGGGAAGATGAGGTGGAGGAGGCTGCCTGAGGGAAGATGAGGGTGCCTGGGGTGGAGGAGGAGGCTGGAGGGGAAGATGAGGGGGTTGAGGGTGGAGGCTGCCTGAGGGAAGATGAGGGTGGAGGAGGCTGCCTGAGGGAAGATGAGGGTGGAGGAGGCTGCCTGAGGGAAGATGAGGGTGCTTGAGGGTGGAGGAGGAGGCTGGAGGGCGCCTGAGGAGGGGGTTGGATGGTGACGACGATGGGAGGTCAAGAAGGTGACGGTGTGTGGTAGGTTAGTGAGAGGGGCGGGGGTGATGAGGGGGAGTAAGGGGTGATGAGGGGAAGTAAGGGGTGATGAGGGGGAGGGGTGATAAGGAAAGGGGGAGTATATTGATGGGGGTGGATAATGCATCGTAGTAGTGGTGGTGGTAGTAGTGACCTGTGGTGTAATGGTTAGCATACTCGTCTCACACGCGAGCGGACCCGGGTTAGATCCCCGGGCAGGGTGAAACTATGGGCAAGTTGCTTTACGCCATTTGCCTCTGTCTCCCCAGCAGTAATTGGGAGCCTGGATGTTAATCGATTTGCGGATCGTATTCCAGGGTAATGGTTAGCCAATGCAGTTGGCGAGTTGTCCGGTCTTCTCGGACTATTCTTTGACACTGGGTCGTGCAACTCGTTAACTTTGGGTGTGGTAGTTGCGTTGGAGACAGCTTCTACACCTTAAACAAATTCACACCTAGGTGGCCCTTGGGCCGGCCATCCTCGTTACACGAGGGGCAACCATTATATTATTATAGTAGTAGTAGTGGTGTTAGTAATAATAATGAGTATTATAGTTAAAATAAACACGCCAGCATATTATGATAAAGGTTATAATTATATATTAGTAGTAGTGGTCATTTTTATTGTGGTTTTTAAACAATATTATTATTTATCAACAATATTGAGAAACTCGTAATTTAATTTTTATATTTCTTTGTATTATTAAACCTCTTTCATCCAGATGTACCTAGGGTTTTTTTCTTTTGCTGTTACGTGTGTGTGTGTGTGCGGTAATGTGTGTTAAAAGCGTGCCTTTGTGTGTGTATGTATGAATGCTGCGAAGAATTAAAAAAAACCCGAGACAACAAGTAGAGTGTGTGTGCACGTGAAGTTACAAGACGCTGGGTATAATCTTGTTAGATACTGTCCGTGGAGTCATCGTCATGCCACAAGTGCATTACCGCTGTACGAGGGTTATTGAGCGTGACTGTGGCGGCCGCTGCTGCACGACCTCAAGTATGATAATGATTGGTTGTCTCGTCCTTATGGTTATTGCTGCCTGCTGGATGCCTGATAATGATTGGTTGTCTCGTCCTTATGGTTATTGCTGCCTGCTGGATGCCTGATAATGATTGGTTGTCTCGTCCGTATGGTTATTGCTGCCTGTTGGATGCCTGATAATGATTGGTTGTCTCGTCCGTATGGTTAATGATTGGTTGTCCCTTAAATGAATAATATTTTTTTTGTTTATCTTTCGTCGCTTCAGCAACAGTAGATGCAATGTAATTAGATGTTGTTTATAATGCCTACTTGAGCAACACCAGATCCATGGGTATTGTTTTGAGTGTTTATGATTTGTTTGATATTGCAGCAGAATATTTACGATCATTAATTATTGTCTTATTGTCATTAATATTTGTAAAGACCAAATAGACGATAATTATTGGTTTTCTTCCACGTTTCATCAAAAAATACCTAAGGACAATTTTAATCTTGTTTAATTCTCACTAGACTAAGACACAGCCAGAGTTAGTGGTTCTTTTTTCTTTGACATGGAGTATAATGTATCGTCGGAAGAATGAGGATTAATCTTACTTAATATCTGCAGTTATTGGTGTAGCGTGATGGTGGATGATGGTGATTCCTCTTACTGTTGTGGCTGGTGGTGATAAATGGTGTTCTGTGATGGTGATTAATCTTTTTGTTTATTAATGATAGTTCCAGATACTCCACAGTGTGAGTATTAGGTTGTCTCATTGTCGTCTTCTTCAGAGAGCAACATGACTGATTAATCTTTTGTTCACCTACTATTGTTTTACTATATATACGATGCTATTGGTCATGTCACTGTCATAGTCATTAGGTCTTGACCAGATGAAGGATAGCTTATATATGATTGTCTTTAATATGTCTACTAGAAAGTATCGACTATAAAGTTAACCCAAATTCTCTCTCGACATTTGGCAATATCTGGCATCGGCTTTTGGATCTTATCTGTGAATGGTTGGTAGCTGGTGATCACTACTGTTAGTTGCTGTATGTCAGATTAACTATGAAAAGGAACTCTAATAAGTGTGAAATTAGAGTTTAGACTTTGTGGTGTCATTCCTCCTCATACCTATATGACCCTCAAGTTGATACCAGGTGTTGCCAGAAGTAATTTGGGTATGTTGCTGAAGGCAGGTTAATATAGAGATGTGCTGTGTGATGTTTGATGATGTCTGCCTGCCCGGTTACTGGGTACACGCACATGCACTTACATCAGGTGTACATCCATCCAATGTACACACGCAGACACACGCAGACACACACACACACACACACACACACACACACACACACACACACACACACACACACACACACACACACACACACACACACACACACACACACACACACACACACACCACCCACCACTGAGTCCCACACTGGCTCAACTTTCATCAATCCCCTCCTCCTCTCCTCCAATTCCCCTTGTACACACACACACACACACACACACACCGTCTTAGTAATTAAATGTTACGTCATGTAAATTTATTAGGGTGTCTGATACAAGCACCACCACTGTCCGGTTTGCAGTCACCACCACTTCCACGCCTCTGTGTTGTTCGACTTGTAAACAGGGCTTTGTGTTGCTAAATGTGTCTTGTTATGTTGCTGTAAATGTTGGTTTGCTATAAAATGTGTGTTTTTGCATATAGCTGTATGTGTTTTTTGTTGCAAGTGCTTGATGTGTATTATTGCTCTAAATGCATGCTTTAATGTTTAAGTGTGTGTGTGTGTGTGTGTGTGGGTGTGTGTGTGTGTGTGTGTGTGTGTGTGTCTGCGTGTGTCTGCGTGTGTACATTGGTGTAAGTGCTTGCTGCGTAGGTGTTGCTTCACGTGTTTCCAGCTGTAATTACTTTCTGCCATCACCAGCCTTTCAACCACCCACCTTAATACCAGGCCTTTGTGTGTGTGCGCGTGTGTGTATGTGTGTGTATGTGTTTGTGTGCGTGTGTGTAATGCTGTGATGAAGCTGTGGGGGTTCTAGTGTGTTTCTGTGAGTCCCTGTAACTCGCTTTTAATGTCTGTGTTGCTATAAAATCGTATAAATTTTGCTGTGAGTATTACTATGGCGTGCTGTGAGTATTACTATGGCGTATTGTGAGTATTACTGTGGCGTGTTGTGAGTATTACTATGGCGTGTTGTGAGTATTACTATGGCGCATTGTGAGTATTACGATGGCGTGTTGTGAGTATTACTATGGCGTGTTGTGAGTATTACTATGGCGTGTGCTGTGAGTATTACTATGGCGTGTTGTGAGTATTACTGTGGCGTGCTGTGAGTATTACTATGGCGTGTTGTGGCTTGCTATTAGTGTGCCTGTCTGAGTAATAGCAATATTTATCTCCGTGGTCAGTGTCAATTGTTACGAGCCCAACTAAGCAAGTAAGATTGATAGAATCCATTTTTCACATTCCTAGACGTTTTGTAGTCTGTGTGTGTGTGTGTGTGTGTGTGTGGGTGTGTGTGTGTGTGAGGGTCAAATTGTAAAAGGAAAATTATTAGTGAAGGGTCAAAATTTGATTGGTCATGTCTTTGAAATGCCGTGTTGTAAGCTTATACCGCTGGAACATTAACAATGGGACCATTTTTTTTTTAGGTTTTAACTACACTAATCTATTAAAGAGATGAAGTTTCGGTCTATTTATAACAGTTGTTCGTTACATAAACAAATGAGTTCAGTTTGTCCCTTATCATTCTTCCTGACGACGATGCAATTTACCCGAGTCATGTGTTGCAGTTGTGGAAGACAGTGTATTGTTAACAGGTGTGTACATTTGGTTAGGTTTGGTAGTGTTGGAGAGTTACGTGGTATGTTGACTTATATGGTCAGGTATGGAGGTAATGTTTGGTTGATGTTTGGTTGATGGGGATGTGTGTGTGTGTCTGTGTGTGTCTGTGTGTGCGTGTTGGAGGGTGAGGAGGGGAGCGTGAGGCCCCCATACACACCGTAGGGGGAGGCGAGGCAGACCTTGGACTATCAGGAACACAGATCAAGGCCACATACTTCCTGCTACCACCACCACCACACCACTACCATCACAATTCTACCACACAAGCACTATACACCACATCTGTCGCACCTAATCAGCTGGTGGGTTTAGGAAGATACACATACCACAACACAGGTGAATTTATATATATATTTTTATGAGCGTCACCTTAATGATACTGCATTAGTAATTATGGTCCATTGAAGACTATTAATGTCTTCTATTAACTCACAAATCCCCCAAAACAGTATCGTGCCTCCTGGTGGGTGGGTTGGTAGTGTGGGTGAAGGGAGGGGAGCAGTGTAAGGCTAAGTAGCGCTGCGTCACCTTTTTGTCATTAGCTCGCGGAGGTGGGAGAGTGATGGTTAGTCTTACCCCCTACCCCCTCTCCCTCCCTCCCCTCTTCCCCCACAATCCCTCTCCCCCCACCACCCCTCTCCCCATCCGTTCCCCTCACCCCTTCCTCCATCCCTTTCCCTCACCCCTTCCTCCATCCCATCCCTCACCCCCTTCCCCTCACCCCTTCCTCCATCCCTTTCCCTCACCCCTTCCTCCATCCCATCCCTCACCCCCTTCCCCTCACCCCTTCCTCCATCCCTTCCCCTCACCCCTTCCTTCACCCCTAGTAGTGCTGGTTCATTGTACGTCATGGCCTCCAGACCCTCCCAAGCTGCATTTATTGGGAGGAGGGAGGCAAGGACAATTTTCTGGGACACCCTGTATAAGTGTTCAGGGGTTACCAATACCCCCTCTCTTCCTTATGAGCGCCTCTGGTGACACTATACATGGAATGAGATATTAAATGACGCCTAATACTAGTAGTAGTTGTAATAGTAGTAATGATAATAGTTGTAGTAGTACCGGTAAAAGTAGTAGAAGTAATAATAATAGTAGTCGTAGTACTACTGGTAGTAATAGTAGCTGGAGATACAACCGTTGGTAATTAATTTCTGATAAACTACGATTAATCTGCAGTAAAGGGATATACTATTCTAAATCCCTTGAGTATAGTAAACTAAACCATTGCAAGACTACTGTGCTGTGAGTTAATCTCGTGAGTGCCTTGACTGTGTTTATCCCTTGAGTACTATGTGTTAACCCTAGGTCTGGCTTTGGATTTAATGTCTTCTGAAGTTTTGACCAGATTCCTTTAGTAACCCCCCCATTTTCTGTGTTACCTCCGTTTTCTGTAACTTCTTTTTTTTGTCACTTCCGTTTTCTGTGTCACTTCCGTTTTCTGTCACCGCTGTTTTCTGTGTCACCGCCGTTTTATGTGTCACTTCCGTTTTCTGTGTCACCCCCGTTTTCTGTCACCTCCATTTTCTGTGTAAATCCGCTCTCGGTGACAGTGGTATCGTGTTTTTCCAGGTTGTGGCCAAAAGCATGGTGGCGTCCCCTTCCTACCTCGACGTCGCCAGCACCAGCAAGCCCTCACACTCTACATCACCAACATATAGTAGTCATCAACAGTGCTGAGGTGAGTAGTCGGGGACGCTGTGAAGGTGTGTTCCTGTCTTGGTTCTTTAGGTAACATTGTGTATCTTTACTTTTCTTGTATCTTAACATTGTCTACGTTTACTTCTGTATGCAACTCTCTCTCTCTCTCTCTCTCTCTCTCTCTCTCATATCTTCTCCATGTGTTTATGCTGACCCTTTGAGAATGATGGTTTAACCGTTTAGCGAGTATAATTGACCTTTTAAAAGTTACAGTATACCTTAAACCAGAGCAAAATTATCGATTAAACCAACGTCTTCGAAGGTTTAACTAATTTCGTCTAATAAATTTGTAGTTTACAGCATTTTTTGTTCTCTAATATTTGTTTGTGTTAATAATCGTTTTGTATGTTAATTGTGAACGTTATTTATCTTTTATTAAAATTTCTAATGTTGTCTGGTGTTGAGCTGCCACGTGCCTAGAGGCTTTACACCAGGTTAAAAATATTTGAACTAATAATGTTAAACACTAAAAAATTTAATATATGTATCGAATAGATTTATGAAAATTACCAATATTTTTAATTGGTCAATGTGAACATAATTATGTTAGCTGATAGAAGATATATATTGTATGTGGAGATGATGCAAGCTTAAATAGAATACATCAAAGCGTTCAGCAGACGTAACAGAATGTAATGAAGACAAAAAAATTGAAATACGAAGGAAAAATAGACAAAAAAACACAACAAAGCGATGAACGGAAAGGCATGGCAAGAATAACATGAACAATGTATGGTAGTCACTAGGTTGGTTTAGGATGAAGGAACACATGGGAAGCAATATTTGGTGCCACTATAGCGTGCGGTCTACCTAACCTAACCCACCTCTGTCACGTTTTCTTTTTCTTGCATGACACTACCACATCGATGACAAGGCTCTGCTTCTTGCGGTGCGTCCAGAAGATTGTTTTCACGTAAAAATGCAACCGCGGTTTCTTCTGTGAAGATGACACCTGTGTAGAAATCTTTCAAGATCATTGTAGGGGTAAAATGTGTTAGACTGATGTTCTCGGCTTAAATTTTAGGAGAATACTGATGTTTGTCTTCGTTGATCCCCCTTCTATAAGGTTGGTTAGGGTCCTGGTGTTTAGGTAGTCAGGTCAGGTCCGTAGACTACGGATATTGCGGTAGACCGCACGCTATAGTAGCGCCCAATATTTATACCGGCCGGGGGGCTTACCTGTTGGCTGTTGTATCTCATTAAATAAACAGGACCTCCTGCAGTACCTCATGGTCAGGACCTCCTGCAGTACCTCATGGTCAGGAGCTCCTGCAGTACCTCATGGTCAGGAGCTCCTGCAGTACCTCATGGTCCAATACTGATTTGTTGTCAAGGATAAAAGGTAAAGACAAGTTACTCAGTTCAGTCATTGTTGTACTCGTGGGGTTAGGAGGTCTTCAGGACTAAGTTCATCGTACTTAAGAGATTTAGATATTGTACTCGAGGGGTTAGGACTTAGATCATAGTACTCAAGGGATTAACATACTTTACGATGGTCTAATTCGTTGTACTCAAGGCCAGGGGGTTGGTATCGTACTCAATAGGCCAGTTAATTGAGATTCATGTTTTTTTATTACTAGATGAATCAATGTTTTCTCGCAGGGGGCCAAATTGAACCTGTCCTGACGTTACTTGAATCGGGGTGTCGTGTGAGAGGAGGGGGGGGTGGTAGGAGGGAGGGAGGGGAGACTCGGTTAATATATCGTTCTCACGCTACAAAGTTCCTGAATGTGGGGGAAGATGGGGAATGGATTTGGGGAGATGATTGAAGCAAGTTGGGTGTGTGGCCATAAGGGAGTGAAGCAAGTTGTGTGTGTTGCCAGTGGGGAATGAAGCACGGTGTGTGTGGGGGTGTGGGGGGGTGTGGGGGTGGGGGTGTGGGGGTGGTGGGGGAGTGAATATCGTCCCTTGTTAGTTGTTTTCCCTCGCCTTTTATGGTTAAGTCTTTTGATGGCAGCGAAAATGTCGTCATTTTTACCTTTCGACTCTACCGTAACCTGACTGTGGGCCAAGTTAGGTCATGAGTGATAGATAGGTTAGGTCAGGTTAGGTCATATTGGCTATTACTCTAATGTTATGGACTAGAAAATATTGTTATATACAAGGAAAGTTAAATACACTATAGAAGAAAACCGTTGTGCCTGTGATACCGCTACTGTTCACGTTGTTGTGTTTATGACAGTATGATGTATGGTTTAATGATGTGTTTAGAGACGAGGTAAGATGTTTTTTTCCGTCTGCCGACCGACGAAGATGCTGTCCGTCTGTCTAATTGTCTCTCTGTTCGTCTGTCTGTCCGTGATTATACTCATGTACAGTACAGTCCTCGTTACTAGTGCGTTTACAGGGGCTCATTATATAAACATTCCACAAATCAATACATTGGGATATTTGTTTTCATATTGTTTTACTTTGATTCCATTGTGTATTTACTATTACGAGTTTTCCTCTGTTGAATGTTAACAAACACGACGCTGCCACACTGCACAATGCCTGACGAGCTCCTGTAAACGCAGTAGTGGAGGGGACTGTACCTTATCTCTCTACCTCTTAGCTTGTGGCAGTACATACATGGCAGCTGGAAGAACCTGCTTTCCGTAATTTTAAATAGCTGTTGTCTTGTGTATTGACCTTCATGGATTACGTGTTTAAACGCCCTAGTAGTTGAAGCACAGAAACCTAACCTAACCTAACCAAACATGGTGGCTGAGCAGAAAGGAGGGGAAATTTGGACTTTAAATAGTGCTTGAGTTTTCCTGCCTCGGCGGTCCGTCAGTTACCGCAAAAAACAGTTGAAGGAATTTGGCGTCCAGGAGCGCGGAGGTCAACTACCTTCTCCTCCCCCCCCTTCCTCCTCCTCCCCCCTTCCCCCTCCTCCCCCCCCCTCCTCCCCCTTCCCCTCCTTCCCCCTCCTCCCCCCTTCCTCCTCCTCCATCTCAGCGTAACCTGACTAGAAAAATGTCTAATGCTTGTAAGTAAATTCCTAAGTGTATAATTACCTAAATACTTTCTCCACGTGTAAGAATTCAAGATTAAACAGTGGGTGTGGTTGGGCGTGTTGTGTGGGTGTATCGCTTGGGTGTGTTGTGTGGGTGTGTCGCTTGGGTGTGTTGTGTGGGTGTATCCTTGGGTGTGTTGTGTGGGTGTGTGTTGGGTGTGTTGTGTGGGTGTATCGCTTGGGTGTGTGTTGTGTGGGTGTGTTGCTTGGGTGTGTGTGTGTGGGTGTGTTGTGGGTGTGTGTCTTGGGTGTGTTGTGTGGGTGTGTCGCTTGGGTGTGGGATGTGTGGGTGTTTTTGGATGTGTTGCGTGGGTGTTGTGTGGGTGTGTTGTTGCGTGGGTGTGTTGTGGGTGGGTTGTTGTGTGTGTTGCGTGGTGTGTCCTTGGGTGTGTTGGTGTGTGTGGGTGTGTTGTGTGGGTGTGTCGCTTGGGTGTGTTGTGTGGGTGTGTCCTTGGGTGTGTTGTGTGGGTGTGTCGCTTGGGTGTGTTGTGTGGGTGTGTGTGTGGGTGTGTGTGCTTGGGTGTGTTGTGTGGGTGTATCGCTTGGGTGTGTTGTGTGGGTGTATCGCTTGGGTGTGTTGTGTGGTGTGTTGCTTGAGTGTGTTGTGTGGGTGTGTCGCTTGGGTGTGTTGTGTGTGTTGTGTGTCCTTGGGTGTGTTGTGTGGGTGTGTCGCTTGGGTGTGTGTTGTGTGGTGTGTCGCTTGGGTGTGTTGTGTGGTGTGTCGCTTGGGTGTGTGTGTGGGTGTATCGCTTGGGTGTGTTGTGTGGGTGTGTCGCTTGGGTGTGTCGCTTGGGTGTGTTGTGTGGGTGTGTCGCTTGGGTGTGTTGTGTGGGTGTGTCGCTTGGGTGTGTTGTGTGGGTGTATCGCTTGGGTGTGTTGTGTGGGTGTGTCGCTTGGGTGGTGTGTTGTGTGGGTGTGTCGCTTGGGTGTGTTGTGTGGGTGTGTGTGTGTTGTGTGGTGTGTCCTTGGGTGTGTGTGTGGGTGTGTGCTTGGGTGTGTTGTGTGGGTGTGTCTTGGGTGTGTTGTGTGGGTGTATCGCTTGGGTGTGTTGTGTGGGTGTGTCGCTTGGGTGTGTTGTGTGGGTGTGTCGCTTGGTGTGTTGTGTGGGTGTGTCGCTTGGGTGTGTTGTGTGGGTGTGTCGCTGTGTGTGGGTGTGTGTGTGGGTGTGTGTGCTTGGGTGTGTTGTGTGTGTGTGTCGCTTGGGTGTGTTGTGTGGGTGTGTCCTTGGGTGTTTTGGGATAGGTGTTTTGGATGTGTTGTGGGTGTATGTGTGTGGGTGTGTTGGTGGGTGTTGTGTGGGTGTGTTGCGTGGGTGTGTTGTGTTGTGTGCGTGGGTGTGTGTTGTGTGGGTGTGTCGCTGTGTGTGTTGTGTGGGTGTCGCTTGGGTGTGTTGTGTGGGGTAGTGTGTGCTTGGGTGTGTTGTGGGTGTAGTGGGTGTATGTTGGGTGTGTTGTGGTGTGTCGCTTGGGTGTGTTGTGTGGGTGTGTCGCTGGGTGTGTTTGTGGTGTGTAGTATGGGTGTGTTGTGGGTGTGTCGCTTGGGTGTTTTGGGATGTAGTTGTGCGGGTGTTTTTGGATGTGTTGCGTGGGTGTGTTGCGTGGGTGTGTTGCGTGGGTGTGTTGTGTGGGTGTGTCGCTTGGGTGTTTTGGGATGTAGTTGTGCGGGTGTTGCGTGGGTGTGTTGCGTGGGGGTGTCGCTTGGGTGTGTTGTGTGGGTGTATCGGTGTGTTGTGTGGGCGTATCGGGTGTGTGGGTGTGCCTTGGGTGTGTTGTGGTGTACTTGGGTGTGTTGTGTGGGTGTATCGTTTGGGTGTGTTGTGTGGGTGTGTCCTTGGGTGTGTTGTGTGGGTGTGTCGCTTGGGTGTGTTGTGTGGGTGTGTCGCTTGGGTGTATTGTGTGGGTGTGTCGCTTGGGTGTGTTGTGTGAGTGTGTTGTGTGGGTGTGTCCTTGGGTGTGTTGTTTGGTGTGTCGCTTGGGTGTTTTGGGATGTAGTTGTGCGGTGTTTTTGGATGTGTTGCGTGGGTGTGTTGCGTGGGTGTGTTGCGTGGGTGTGTTGTGTGGGTGTGTGCTTGGTGTTGGGATGTGTGGGGTCGTGGGTGTGTTGCGTGGGGGTGACTCAGATTATGTTGATATTCTTAACTCTATAATAAGGTCATCATATTAAACACTACTACCACCTTCCCGTGTCACTAAAGTATAGAAACACCAGGACAAACAGTTTGCTTCTCCGAGTTTGTCAGGTTTTCACAGCTAAAATAAACCTTCACTGCTGGGTATTAATTTTTTGGGTAATATAATCTTTATCTATTACATGTTAAGAAGCTTACCGTTGTTATACTTCTACCCGTATGAGAGATCATTTATGTGTCAATATTCTCTCCTGTATTATAATTTTGACCGTAATCGCATCGGTTTATAATCCTGGTGTATCCGGCTATCACTTCCATAATGCTTCGAGTCATAATTAACGAGGAAGTCATATTCGGATTATTTATGATAGCTTTTTCCCAGTGTTCGTTGACTGTTTTATGAGTTAATTCCATCACAATATGGCTACACAGTGACAAAGGCAGGATTAAATCATTCTGTTGGGCTGTAAACGGGAATGAAATCTATGGCGTTAGCTCATAGTGTTTACATTTCGAGTTCAACATGAGAGCATAACACACAGCTGTTTGGATCCGCGTGTGGAATATATGACAACGGGATAAAGTTTACTCGCGCGTTTTTAATAATATAAACAAAGCACGTGGCGAACTGAGCCTGTGTTTTTGTGACATGAATACCAAGCAGGAGTGACCTTCAGACTAGTATGGGTCTCAGATGATATGTCGTCAGTGGCTCTCAGGTGTTATGTTGTCAGTGGCTCTCAGACGTTGTTTTGTTGTCAGTGGCTCTCAGATAATGTTATGCTGTCAGTGGCTGTTAGACGTCTTATGCTGTCAGTGGCTGTTAGACGTCTTATGCTGTCAGTGGCTGTCAGACCAGTGGTGATGTGGCTGTCAGACGCTGGTACCAATAGCAGCGTTGGTAAGAAGGTTAGGTTAGTGAGTATCTTAAGGTAATGTTTTGATCGTGGTAATGGTGGTGTTCTTAGTTGTGGTATTGGCAGGGGTCGTGGTGATAGTGGTGGTGGTGGTGTTGGTGTTGGCAGAGGTCGTGGTAGTGGTGTTGGCGGGGGTCGTGGTAGTGGTGGTGTTGGCAGGGGTCGTGGTGATAGTGGTGGTGGTGGTGTTGGCAGAGGTCGTGGTGGTGGTGGTGTTGGCGGGGTTTGGTGGTGATAGTGGTGGTGGTGGTGTTGGCAGAGGTCGTGGTAGTGGTGGTGTTGGCAGAGATCGTGAGTGGTGGTGTTGGCAGGGGTTGTGGTAGTGGTGGTGTGTGTTGGCAGGGGTTGTGGTAGTGGTGGTGTTGGCAGGGGTCGTGGTGGTGGTGTTCTTGGTTGTGGTATTGGCGGGGGTCGTGGTGATAGTGGTGGTGGTGGTGGTGTTGGTGGCAGGGGTTGTGGTAGTGGTGGTGTTGGCAGAGATCGTGGTAGTGGTGGTGGTGTTGGCAGGGGTTGTGGTAGTGGGTGTGGCAGGGGTTGTGGTAGTGGTGGTGTTGGCAGGGGTCGTGGTAGTGGTGGTGTTGGCAGAGGTCGTGGTAGTGGTGTGGTTTTGGCAGAGTCGTGGTAGTGGTGGTGTTGGCAGAGGTTGTGGTGGTGTTGGCAGGGTCGTGGTAGTGGTGGTGTTGGCGGGGTTGTGGTAGTGGTGGTGTTGGCAGGGGTTGTGGTGGTGGTGGTGTTGGCAGGGGTCGTGGTGATAGTGGTGGTGGTAGTGGTGGTGTTGGCAGAGGTCTGTGGTAGTGGTGGTGTTGGCAGGGTCGTGGTAGTGGTGGTGTTTGAAGGTCGTGGTAGTGGTGGTGTTGGCAGAGATCGTGGTGGTGGTGGTTGCTGGCAGGGGTCGTGGTGGTGATGGTTCTGTTGGCGGGGATCATGGTAGTGTGGTGGTTGTGTTGGCGGGGTCGTGGTGTAGGGTGTTGGCAGGGGTCGTGGTGGTAGTGATGTTGGGGGTGTCGTGGTAGGGTGTTGGCAGGGGGTCTGGTGGTAGTGATGTTGGCAGGGTCGTGGTAGTGGTGTTGGCAGGGGTCGTGGTGGTGATGGTTCTGTTGACAGGGATCTGGTAGTGGTGGTTGTGTTGGCGGGGTCGTTAGTGGTGTTGGCAGGGGTCGTGGTGGTAGTGATGTTGAGGGGTCGTTGGTAGTGATGTTGGCTATGATCCTGGCAGTGTAGTGATCTTGACTCTCGGACATGGCAGAAGCGTGGTGGTGGTGGTGGTAGTGATTTTGTTCTTCAGGCTGGGGTCGTGGTAGTAGCCTGGACGTGTGGCTGGGGTCGTTGAAGTAGCCTGGTCGTGGTGTGGTTTGGATCGTGGAAGTAGTCTGGCCGTTGTATGGCTGGGGCCGCGGTAGTAGTCTGGCCGGTATGGTTGGGGTCGTGGTAGTGAGTCTCTGGTCGTGGAGTAGCCTGGTCGTGGTGTGGCTGGGGTCGTGGTGTAGCTGGGGTCGTAAAGTAGTCTGGTCGTGAATTGGCTGGGGTCGTAAAAGTAGTCTGGTCGTGGTGTGGCTGGGGTCGTGGTGTGGCTGGGTTTGTAAAGTAGTCTGGTCGTGGTGTGGCTGCATGGAAGGCAGGATGGCCACGAAGACCAGACCAGACCACTCGACAGGTCAGTTTGTTGGCCGGCCTCAAGGACAAGGATGCTTATGGCAACTTGCATGCCTCACTGCATCTGTGTGTGTGTGTGGGCAGGCTTATTTATATTACATACGCTTGCTAAGGTGTGTGTGTGTGTGTGTGTGTGTGTGTGTGTGTGTGTGGGTAGAAGAAACTGTTCTTTGTCTGTGCATTATTGAATCTATACACAGTTACGACTTGCACCTATTGATAATGCCTTCTCTGGCTCGTTCTGAGTGGAATTGTTCGATCAAAGGTCTATTGTGTTTTAAATTGGCTATATTTTCTTATATCTTGGCTATATTTGGCTATATTTTTATCTTCTCTATATTGCGTTTTATAATGGGAATATTATATTTCTTTTGGGTGTAATTTATCTCAAGAGTAATCAATTATTATGTTGGTGTGTGTGTGTGTGTGTGTGTGTGTGTGTGTGTGTGTGTGTGTGTGTGTGTGTGTGTGTGTGTTCCGGAAGCAGGAGGATGTAAGGGCGTGTTAAGAGGTCGTCATATATACTGTATATCTGCTTTCTTCCTCCTCCTCACTACTCATCACCTCCCTCTCTGCTTACCTCCCTCACTCCACCCTTGTCATGTACTACCATTAAGCCACCCTAACAAGCCACTCCACCCCCCTAGCAAACCACCCATCCACCCAAACGCAAGATTACGCTACTTTCAACAACCAGCACCTCCCCTACCAAGACCACACCACCACCGCACTCCTCCTCCTTCCCCTCCCTCCTCCCCTCCCCCTCTCCCTCCCCTCTCCCTCCCCTCTCCTCCTTCTTCCTCCCTCCTCCCTCCACCATGTAAAGGTTACTGGGTACTGCCTCGTGTGTGTGATCTCACCGTGGCTCCAACTTGCTGCCAAATTCACCTTCGATGCTCCAGGCAACATCTTGGTTTCAGGGACAACTTATTATTACCTCACATCCCTAAGGGCTTTTGTTGGGTATATACTTCAAGTGGGATTTTGGTTGAGGTTTTGTTGGATTTATGCTTTATCGAATTTGTAGAGCCGCTGTGGGGGATTGTGTAGGGATTTTTATTTTTTTTTTTACACATACGTTCAAGGAATTTTCTTTTTTGGAATAAGTACTCATGTCTTCTAAGTGCTTTTGTTGTGAACTTTGGGGATTTTATTGACTAATTTAGGGGTATTTTTGGGATTATTCGGGATTATTCGGCCCAGCAACAACTTCTAGTAATCCTCACTTCCATAGTGTTGGTGTTAGTCTCTAGAGCTTTTGTTGGGAATCTTTTTGTCAAGTGTTTTTAAAGTAATGATTCGTTGGTGAGTGTGTGTGTGGGGGGGGGCAGTCTTTACAGTAACTGTTGGGTTTACAGTTATATTAATCATTACACTGGACTCCTCTACTATACGCCCCCACCATACGCCTCCTGCCCACCATACGCCTCCATCCGCCACCCCACTATGTGACTCTACCATACTCCCAATATACACCTACCATACTCCACACTATATCCCCTTCACCATACGCCCCTATATGTCTACCAATCTTCCTTACCATACTCCCCTACCATACCCCCACCATATACCCTCATCCTACGCCCCTACCATACACCTCTCTACTTTGGAGGGGGGAAGGAAAGGTGCAGTAATGAGTGATGACTGAAGCTGGCTGACTGATGACGTGTATTGATACTCACCTCCCCTACACCCTGTTGACGACACCACGTCTGCCACTCTGACTCCACCACCTCACTAATACCTTCCTCACTCCACACCTTCATATAGTCTTCCATCATAACATGTTAATCCTGCCAGTACCATCACCTCTTGTTACCAGTAAGACGCATCTGTATTATGGAACAACCAGCAGTAGAAACATTACACTTGACTGGATCTTTCAGGCTTCTCGTAGTGTGTGTTGGTGGGGGTAATGTGATCACTTATACTCGGATGTCACATGAAGAGTCAATGTGTTGTGAAGTCAAGTTGAAGAATTCGTCTCCAAAAAAAAGATGAGCTCTCTATTTTGAGTGTGTGTGTGTGTGTGTGTGTGTGGCTAAGTTAGTAGCTGTCAGGATTCTTCCAATATGACGTGATCATTCTTTTGGGCCGAAACTTCTAACTCCCATAAATTCTCAAAATATTTCATTAACACTAATGTAGTGGATAAGGAGGATGGGGGTGTCAGGTGGTGGGTCATCTAGGGTGTCGGGTAGTGTCATCTAGGGTGTCGGGGGGTGAGTGTCAGGTGGGTTGTCAGTGGTTGTTCTAGTGGCGGTATCAGTGGTTCTTAAGCTGGTAGTGTCAGGGGTTGTGGTGGTAATGTCAATGGTTATCTTGGTGGTGGTGTCAGTGGTTGTTCTGTTAATGGTGTGAAGTGATGATGGTGGTGTAGCGTGCCGTCGGTGGTGCTATCATCAGTAGGTGTGTGAGAGGTAGAGAAACCACATTATTCCACACTCTGGGTCGTATAACCCGGGAGTGTTGAGGCAGCACCACCAGAACAAGACGGTAGCCAGGCCAACGTCTCCTCTCCGCCCACCATGACGGGGCTATGTACACAACACTCAGCTGGGGAACACATTTTCACAACCATTAATTTCGGATCACTGTGTCTTAAAAATATAGCCAAAAACAATAACGTAATTAATATATAACAATAATTATATTAGTCATTGTTGGATGGCATAAGGTCAAGGCTGGCCTTAGATCTCTCTCTCTCTCTCATAAGAAAATGTTACGGGACAAACTTGTAAGCCGTCTCGTGTGTATGAAATATAAGAGAGGCTGTGACTCACCCAGGTGCCTCTGTTGTCTTCGTCATTAGTGTAAACATTGGTGAATATCGCACCTTAATGCTCCTGCAGCAGGGTCTAGGTTTCCTGACCTATACTTACTGACCCAAGGTATCCTGCGTGAGGCTCCCTGACCTAGTTGTGTATCAGTGGCAGTCAACTAAGAGCTTTAGACAACTTTTGTTTTTTCAACCACGGTGGTTGACGGCACACACACACACACACACACACACACACACACACACACACACACACACACACACACACACACACACACACACACACACACACACACACACACACACACACACCACACCCCACACACACACCACACCCCACACACACACACTCACCCCACACACACCACACCCCACACACACACACCCACACACACACACCCCACACACACACCCCACACCACCCCACACACACACACCACACCCCCACACATACACCACACCCCACACACACACCACACCCCCACACACACACTACACCCCCACACACACACACACCCCCCACCACCCCCCACACACACTACACCCCCACACACACACCACACCCCACACACACAACACCCCCACACACTACACCCCCACACACAACACCCCCCACACACTACACCCCACACACCACACCCCCCACACACCACACCCCACACACCACACCCCCACAACACACCACACCCCACACACACACCACACCCCCCCACACACACCACACCCCACACACACCACACCCCACACACACCACACCCCCACACACCACACCCCACACACACCACACCACCCCCACACACACTACACCCCCACACACACACCACACCCCCCACACACACACTACACCCCACACACACTGCACCCACACACACCCCCACACACTACCCCCCACACACACCCCCACACACCACACCCCACACACACCACACCCCCCCCACACACTACACCCCCACACACACCACACCCCCCACACACTACACCCCACACACACCACACCCCCACACACCACACCCCACCCCCACACACAACACCCAACACACACACACTACACCCACACACACACACCACACCCCACACACACACACCACACCCCACACACCACACCCCCCACACACACCACACCCCACACACACACACACCCCACACACACACCACA
>NW_024731852.1:4988902-4995746 GCF_018991925.1 Homarus americanus
ATGAGAAAGAAATAAATCAGAAGAAAGAGACAATGAAAGAAAGTAGAGAGACAAAACGAGAATAGATGACACAGAGAGAGAGAGAGAGAGAGAGAGAGAGAGAGAGAGAGAGAGAGAGAGAGAGAGAGAGAGAGAGAGAGAGAGAGTGTCCTTGAATTCACCACTTGCTAGGAATATTCACCATAAGAAACAAGGTAGAGTAGACAGACCCAGGTTGCGGTCTTGAGCGGCGAAAGCAGTGCAATAACCTATCATTACACACAGTCAAATATTGATATCATTACATCAGCAAACACTAAGACTTTTTTTATATTATTGCCATTACAGTTTGATAAATCGTAAGTGATTATTAACATCGGGTACAAATCAGTTTCATGCCAGAAAATTATTGATTATCCACGGATATTACCCACCACACCGCCTGATTATCCATACTTATCCACATCCATTAAATGATATTATTTGTTAATTTCAATTATTACCCCCACTGAGTACGTCCTATAATTTGGTAGTATTATTAGCAGTCATTCTCTTTCAATAAGTATTACCGTAATTTGACATAACATTGGTTGTTATTTTCATCTCGTATCACATGAGCCAAAAACGTTAATTACTTTCTAAAACGACCTGACTCGTTCACATAAATTTACTGACAGTTTATCAAGTCATTACCAAAAAATTACTGGGGATTTAATAACAGAAATATACTGTTGGTGTTTAATACAATATATTTCCGAAATTACTGTTGTATTTTACTTCGTTTGACTTAACATTTAATTGTGCATAGCTGGTATATTTTCCTCACAACAATATGCTAAAAAAATACTCATAATTTATAATACAGTCACCGAAAAATAATACCCAGTTGTAAAATTGTTTATTTTATAAAATCTAGACATTATTTTTCAGCTGTTCCGACACTTATATTCCGTTGATTGATTAATTCACTCACTGAGACGGCAAAAAAAAAAAATCTAAGCTGACTCGCTTTTGTGTTTTTCAGTTTCCAGTATTGTATCAAACGATTTTTAGTTTATTTAAAGTACTTTCATTTTATATTGTATTGTTTTCCTTTCTGTTTTGCTCAACGAAAAAAATATTAAAGTAAATAATATCGTGGCAAGAGGCGGATTAATAATAATAATAATAATAATAATAATAATAATAATAATAATAATAACAATAAATAATAACAAATAGTAATAATAATAATAATAATAATAATAATAATAATAATAATAATAATAACAATAGCCACACCCACACTCCCCTCCCACCACAAACACAAGGATTATGAACCAAGAACCCACGATCTTCCTGGAATAAGAACGGTGTAATTCCCAGGCACGACTATCACATTATGGAGACCACGCATGCTAGGCTCACAATACTCACAATAAGACTCACTCACATTGCCTGCCCGAGAAGTTAATATAAAAAATAAATTCCCGGAAAAGATGTTCTGAAAATTAATTATATTATGGGAGGATATAAAGGAGATGTTGCTTTATTTCTGTTTTATCGATTCCAGATTTCTATTACGGGTTCAAATTTCTATTGCGGGTTCGGATTTCTATATCGGGTTCAGATTTTCATTACAGGTTCAGATTTCTATTTTTTTCTAGACCCTCTCATTCTTTAGCATACTACTACAACACCTACTACTACTTCTACCACTATAACTACTACAGAGAGAGAGAGAGAGAGAGTTATGCATCACCGTGGTCAGGATGTGGTTCCGGTAAAGATGCTTGTGGTTTAACCGTCGAATTGTTATTTAACCAGTGTTTTATAACCGAGAAACACACACACACACACACGCCATGAACCATACAACCCAACCATATACATACAAACCTGATATTTTTAACAGGTAAATTTGAGTGACAAGAAAATACGGATAATTTCCTCATTATTTATGTACCACGTGTAAATAATAACAAATACTATAAGATTCTCCTAATTAATTAAAAATCCTACAAACTTTCAAATTACTTAATAGTTTTCAATTAGTTTTATCGGTAAGTTATGGTGACTGTCCGTAGACTAGTGGTGATGGTGACGAGAGCTGTGTGGTGAACTCTGTAAAATAACTAAGTTCTGTCTTGTCATCACTGTAGTTCTGTAATTGTTAAAGTAATAAATGCTACAAAACAATAATTCATATTACAGGAGATTATAAAGAATACATCATATATTCGGTTTACTGTAATGTGTAACTTAAATATATAATTAAATCCAGTTTGTTTTCACCTTTCAATGACAATTGTTAATATACATTTAACGGTTTAATAATTCATATATAATTCTTGGGGATTAAATCAAGGTAAAATATATCAGTGATAATCGTCCATTGCATGTTGATATATTTTATAAACGGTTGGCACTCTTACAACACAAACTTTTTACATTGAATGGATTAAATTTACGGCATCTTCATGGACTATAAACTCACTCCTCTTTAGTCAAGTATAAATGCTATTAGTTGTGAACAAATGGTTAAAGTTGTTCCTCATAAAACATTCATAGTTGTAATTGCCTTAAACTCATTCATTTTCATTCAGTATTTCTCATTATATTTACCTTAAACTTTAATATTTAATTACTAAAATACGAAGATGTAGTTACTCAAATTTCTTCAGTAAAACAATTAACAATGAAATAATAAACTCGTCGTGATCACTGTTCATCAAGGTAATAAAAATAATAACAATATCTCACCTGGTGTTGTAGCCCGAGACACCATTGGCCTCGTATGAGCCTAACCTAAAGAGTCTTCCCGGCCTCCTGACGTACAAGGTTATAATCGTCTGCTGGTATGGGATAAACTACTGCCTCGAGATACTGGTTATAGACGGAGGTGTTACGCTGTCGTGGGTGTAAGAGTAGGGGATGAGGAGTTTGTTTATGCCCGGTGGAGAAGTATACCGTGCGAGTCGATGGATGGGATATGCGTTCTTGTAAATGGTTAGTCGAGGTAAAAGATTAGGAGACGAGAAGCTTGAGTATGTGCGGTAGTTGACGCCAGACAGAGGCTTCTATGAGGCTAGGCGACTGGATATGTGCTCTCGTAGACACAGCAGAGACGAGAGACTAGCAGCTAAGACTCTACGTCAGGTGATGAACCACCACACGCGACGGACTCACTAAATCTACTGTCAGGCCCTGGAGCTCTAACAGGTCATATATGCCAGCGTTTAAGACATGACACTGTGGGTGGTGCTTAGGGGTTGACGACAGTGTTATGATACACGGAGAAGAGTCAGCCACACCGTCAGCACCAGCGGGAGGGGGGGAGGGGGGTAAAGCCTCAGGATCATCAGGACCAGGGCAGAAGGAGATCAACAGAATCGTGTGAGTGTTGATGCAAGTGTGGCGGAAGGTGGCGATGGTGTCAGACCCCACGAGGCCCGGGTCTCATGGACGCCGTCAAGCCTGACACTCCTGACCTTCAGTGCAGGTTAACGAACTACGTCTGCTGAGCTGTGGCCTCCCCCGGTACTCCCACACTCATCCTGGAGCTGTGGCCTCCTCCCCGGTACACTCCCACACTCATCCTGAGCTGTGGCCTCCTCCCCGGTACTCCCACACTCATCCTGAGCTGTGGCCTCCTCCCCGGTACTCCCACACTCATCCTGAGCTGTGGCCTCCTCCCCGGTACTCCCACACTCATCCTGAGCTGTGGCCTCCTCCCCGGTACTCCCACACTCATCCTTACATATATTTTTCTTTCTTTTCAACCTTTTTCATTTTTCTTTGTTTTTGTTTTTTTTATTTCCCTGCCATTTAGGGCCTGTGTCTTCACTCACTTTCTCCTACTCTCTTCTACTTGCCAACTTTCATATTCATTTACCTTCACTCTTTTCCTCCTAACAGTTTCCTATCATTTTCACCATCTATTTTTCTTCCACCTACCAATTTTCTTTTCAACTCTCTCTCTCTCTCTCTCTCTCTCTCCTGCAACTCGTCACCACGCCCTAAAGTTACATCACGGTAAGGTTGGTGATGAAGGTACTCGTGTATGTGTAGATGGAATGCAAATTATGAACTTGAAAATGCTATTACGAAAGACAACACGCGGCGCTAAACATTGACAGTACCATAAAACTTGGCCCCATAGGTCAGAGAGAGGGAGGAGGGTGGAAATAAGAGAGAGAGAGAGAGAAGAACGTGGAAAAGAGAGAGGGACGTATAAATGAGAGGGCGGTATGGGGAAATGAGAGAAAGGGGGCGTGAACAAATAGTTGGAGGTGTGTAGAAATGACGAAGAGGGGCGTGGAAATGAGAGAGAGAGAGAGAGAGAGAGAGAGAGAGAGAGAGAGAGAGAGAGAGACAAGTCAGAAAAAGATGCGATCACACAAGTAAAACTATAAATGACACAATAAACTCACTTAAAAACAAAACACAAACGATTATAAACAAAATACAGATTCGACTTCCATTGACATACTCTTCCGATGCGACTATAATAAGAGATACAATGAGAATATAATATAAAAGATAAGTATATTGTGCATTGTAGAATCTATAATGACTGGTGAGTTCTCTGCTCTGTGATGATGTAAGGTAATAAAGTCACATCATTACTGCACTGACTAAACCCAATGAGCACATTATATTCACACGGACATATCTATTTCGACAATGGTTAAAAGATGATATATTACAACTAATGATAACCACTACAACTATTAATTACTACAACCACTACTACAACTATTAATACAACCACAAATATCAATACTGCAACCACTACTACAACTATTAATACAACCACAAATATCAATACTGCAACCACTACTACAACTATCCATAGAAAAACCACTCCTACAATTATCAATACAACAACCACTATTACAACTATTAATTACTACTACCACTACTACAACTATTAATACAACCACAACTACAACTACTAAATATCAGTCTTTATCCTCGACCAACTCAAAAACTGGTTAGGTTAGGTTCTTGTGTAAGCTACAAGGTGGTCCAAGTACAGTCAGTCAGTAAGGTACAGCCAGTCAGTAAGGTACAGTCAGTCAGTAGGGTAGTAGGGTACAGAGATTTTTTTCCACTGCACAGAAGATTATTAGCACAGACAGACATACAGACAGACAGACACAGAGGGAATCGAGGCGCAGTGCGAAAAATAATCGGATAAAAATTGCTCCAGCAGTAAACTGTATATTATGGTAAGTTACGAGCGACTCTATACCACCACTACCACCACCACCACTACCTTGGTTTGCCTTCATAAACGTTGTTATGGTGAAATTCCTCCTAAAACTGAAGAAAAAAATTGAGAAACCACCAACTGTTGTATTTGAGCTAAAGAAATAACTAAATAAAATAACATTACAATCATTTAAATAAATAAGCTAAAGGGACACTAATTGGGTTTATTTCCATTATTTTATTATCTATCTAAAATCTGTCTCGTTTAAGAGTATCCGTCGCTTGGTTTGCCCGTCAGCCATCTTGTCCAACATTTCACTTTACATTTTTTTCCCCATTCATTCAAGCGATCAAATATAAAACTTCATAAATAACGGAGCAGGAAAAAAAAATAATTCAAACACATATGAATCTGTTTTGACTGACTCGATTCATAATATTTTACACGAATTCACTTCAATACCAACTTCACTACAAATAACTAACGATATAACGAAACGGCATCTAACGTAACAAGATAATTTCGTTAATAAACTTTACTGTATATACCTTCTACAGTATAGTCAACATACCACTAACAGAGAGAGAGAGAGAGAGAGAGAGAGAGAGAGAGAGATAATAACAGGTGGGTAGTAATAGTGGCTGAATCATTATACAAAACAAAAAAGAAAAAGAAAATAAGTTCCTCCAAAAACACGGGTCCTGATCGAGGAGGGAAAAACGCCCTCGATGGTCTAGTCAACAAAGGAGTCAGTCTCGTCTGTTCCCCTGCACCCGGAATCTGTTGTACGTCGTGTGTTGCTGGGAGTACGTCAGTGTGTTGCTGGGAGTACGTCAGTGTGTTGCTGGGAGTTCGTAAGTGTGTTGCTGGGAGTACGTCAGTGTGTTGCTGGGAGTACGTCAGTGTGTTGCTGGGAGTACGTCAGTGTGTTGCTGGGAGTACGTCAGTGTGTTGCTGGGAGTACGTCAGTGTGTTGCTGGGAGTACGTCAGTGTGTTGCTGGGAGTACGTCAGTGTGTTGCTGGGAATACGTCGCATGCTACTTGGAATTACTGGCAGAAGGTCGTATACGTTACTCTGCGTGTACTGTTTCAGGTCTCCAAGTGACGGGATACTGGGCACAAAACCACGTCTCCTTGGTCACTACGTTGTACTATTGGTGTGGTGGTAGAGGTGACGGTGGTGGTAGTAGAGGTGGTGGTGGTGGTAGAGGTGGTGGTAGTAGAGGTGGTGGTGGTAGTAGAGGTGGTGGTGGAGGTAGTAGTAGAGGTGGTGGTGGTGGTAGAGGTGGTGGGTGGGTGGGTGGTAGAGGTGGTGGTAGGTGGTGGTAGAGGTGATGTGTGGGTAGAGGGTGGGTGTAGGAGGTGGGTGGTAGAGGTGGTGGGTGGTGGTAGAGGTGGTGTGTGGTGGTGGTGGGTGGGTAGAGGTGGTGGTGGTGGGTAGAGGTGGGTGGTGGTGGGTGGGTAGGAGGTGGCGGTGGTGGTGGGTAGAGGTGGTGGTGGGTAGAGGTGGTGGTGGTGAGGTGGTGGTGGTAGAGGTGGGTGGTGGTGGTAGAGGTGGTGGTGGTGGGTAGAGTGGTGGTGGGTGGTGGGTGGAGGTGGTGGTGGTGGTGGCAGAGGTGGTGGTGTGTGTAGAGGTGGTGGTGGTGGTAGAGGTGGTGGTGGTAGAG
>NW_024731852.1:4995846-5045846 GCF_018991925.1 Homarus americanus
CCCCACACACACTACACCCCCCACACACACTACACCCCCCACACACTACACCCCCACACACACACCCCACACACACACCCCACACACACACACCACACCCCCACACACACTACACCCCACACACACACCACACCCCACACACACACACCCACCCACACACCACACCCCCCCACACACACAACACCCCCACACACACTACACCCCACACACACTCACACCCCCACACACACACACCCCACACACACAACACCACACACACACCCCACACACAACACCCCCACACACTACACCCCACACACCACACCCCCACACACACCACACCCCCCACACACACTACACCCCCCACACACACACTACACCCCCCACACACACTACACCCCCCACACACTACACCCCCCACACACACCACACACCCCCACACACACCACACCCCCACACACACTACACCCCCCACACACACCACACCCCCCCACACACACCATACACCCCCACACACACCACACCCCACACACACCACACCACCCCCCCACACACACACCCACACACACACACACACCCTACACACACACCACACCCACACACACCAACCCCCACACACACCCCCATACCCCCACACACACACACCCCCCACACACACCATACCCACACACACCACACCCCACACACACCACACCCCACACACACTACACCCCCACACACCCCACACACACCTTCCACACACTACTGCCCCACCCCACACACACAACACCCCCAACACACACACTACACCCCACACACACACCACACCCCACACACACACACCACATCCCCACACACACACCACACCACACCACCAGCAACCCCACACACACACCACAACCCCACACACACACCCTCACAACCCCACACACACACTACAAGCCCCCACACACTCATAACCCCACACACCACATACACCCCCACACACACACTCCACCCCCCACACACACACACACACTCACCCCCACACACACACTACACCCCCCACACACACACTATCCCCCACACACACACTACACCCCCACACACTACACCCCCACACACTACAACCCCCACACCACAACCCCACCACAGCACACCACAACCCCAACACACACACACCTCCCACATCACAATATCCACTATGGCCCCCACACACACTCACAGCCCCTACCCAAAATCCACACCCACACCCCCCACACACCACACCCCCCACACACACCTCACACCCCCACACACTACACCCCACACACACCTACACCCCACACACACACTACACCCCCCACACACTACACCCCCCACACACACTACACCCCCACACACACACACCACGCCCCCCCACACACACTACACCCCCACACACACTACAGCACCCCCCACACACACACCACACCCCCCACACACACCTACACCCCCCCCACACACACCACACCCCCACACACACTACACCCCCCACACACACTCACACCCCCACCACACACACACCACACACCCCCCCACACACACACACTACACCCCCACACACACACTACACCCCACACACACACACACTACACCCCCCACACACACACTACACCCCCACACACACACCTACACCCCCCCACACCCCCCCACACACTACACCCCCACACACTACACCCCCCACACACACACTACACCCCCCCACACACACACACCCCCCACACACACCCCAAATAATTACAAAACACACACACACACACCATACAACACTACACCCCCAACAATACACCCCCACACACACTACAGCCCCACAACACACACTCCCCACACATACTACAGCCCCATGCACAGACTGGGGAGGAGTGGGTCCACAAATTAGTAACCATCTCGTCTAATGACCTCCTGAACAAGGTCGTTTGCCCAATGGTCCCCTCACTTACCCTAACGACTCATTTGCTCCTTAACCTCTGTTTCCTCTTAGTTTTTTTCTTCCTAGATTGAACAAACTTACAAACATCTCTACGGACTCGTGAATTGTTAACGAAATCATATTGCTTCTTGTGCACATGATGCTTACGTGTGTGTGTGTGTGTGTGTGTGTGTGTGTGGTGTTTGATTTTCTCAGTGTGCATGATGTTGCATTTGTACAAGTGTGCATGCATATGTACTTGCATGTGTCTTGTCATATGTGCTTGTGCGTCCAGGTGTATTTTTGCGTGTTGTTTGATGTGAACGAATGTGTGTGTGAGTGCCAGAGTGTAACAGTGAATTATTGAAGAACATAAAAGGTTTGTTTGATGTAATCCTTTACCGGTGTTAAAATACACTTTTTTTCCCCACCATGTACAGTGATATGTTTATGTAAAATTATTGTGTGGAGGAGAGAGAGAGCAAGCAGCACTATATAGTATTAACTGCCCCAAACCCGTCATTAATGATTATCCGTCGTGACCGTGAGGGGTAATTGATGATTCCGTCGCCTTATGTGTGATTAATTAAAGCCCCCCCCCCCCTCAACAACCTTGAGGTCTACCGTAGTCTACCCTGTCTTCCATCATAGAAAACGGGGCTGCAATGTCATCCCATACGATGCAGTGACGAGTTAAAATGGACTCAAGTTGTAAAATGAGCCCCTAACCTAACCGAGCCATTAGGATTAAGTCGCCAACCTAACCTAACCCACATTACAGTTTATTCATAAAATATTTATGTCTGTAGCGTAGGAAGCGAGAGATACTACTAACTGTTATTTAAATTAGCTGATAACATAAAAAAAATTCTTCCTTGGGTTTGGTTTGGCTATGCTCTAGGTGTTAGATTAAGTTAGGTTTGGTTAGGTTAGGTTTGGTTAGGTTAGGTTAGGTTAGGTTTGGTTAGGTTAGGTTAGGTTTGGTTAGGTTAGGTTAGGTTAGGTTTGGACTTGGTATGGTTATTTTTAGGGTCATTCAGCATCTCCCACAACCTGAGAATCGAATAGAAAAATTGAAGGTATATTGTGTATCCCAGGTGCGTCATGGTACGTGTTATATTAAGTACGAGAAACTCCAGGAATGCATGTACATATAAACTAATAGTGATAATAATGAAATAGAAAAGATAATTACAGTAATATTAACAAGGTAATAACTATAATAACAAAAATAAAGTTACTAATAATCAAGATGATATTAAAAGTTAAACATTGCAAGAGTTTGTGATAAAAATGGTGTTTACGTCGGAATATAAGCGACACAAAGATGGAAGAAGTGTACAATGCTTGCTCCTCCACTCCGTCGTCCTCAGGAATTTCTCATTTTGTCATTCAGGGTACACGAGAACTCATGGTTGGCATTCATGGTCCGTATTATCGTGTATTTGTTGGCGTCTAAAGTTCTCACTCTGTGTCATGGGTTCGATTCCTTGCCCGAGACTTACGTGGGAAGGGTGTGTGTTATCCAGTGTACTCACCAAGCATCGCGGGTTTCCTCTGAGTACTCCTGTTTCCTCTGGGTACTCCTGTTTCCTCTGGGTACTCCCGTTTCCTCTGAGTACTCCTGTTTCCTCTGGGTACTCCTGTTTCCTCTGGGTACTCCCGTTTCCTCTGGGTACTCCCGTTTCCTCTGTGTACTCCCGTTTCCTCTACATTCCTGTTTCTCTTAATTTTTCTGTTTCCTCTGGGTACTCCTGTTTCCTCTGGGTACTCCCGTTTCCTCTGAGTACTCCTGTTTCCTCTGGGTACTCCTGTTTCCTCTGGGTACTCCCGTTTCCTCTGGGTACTCCCGTTTCCTCTGTGTACTCCCGTTTCCTCTGGGTACTCCTGTTTCCTTTGGGTACTCCTGTTTCCTCTGGGTACTCCTGTTTCCTCTGAGTACTCCCGTTTCCTCTGGGTACTCCTGTTTCCTTTGGGTACTCCCGTTTCCTCTGGGTACTCCCGTTTCCTTTGGGTACTCCCGTTTCCTTTGGGTACTCCCGTTTCCTTGGGTGCTCCGTTTCCTCTGGGTACTCCGTTTCCTTTGGAGTACTCCGTTTCCTTTGGGTACTCCCGTTTCCTTTGGGTACTCCGTTTCCTCTGGGTACTCCCGTTTCCTTTAGGCCTCCCGTTTCCTTTAAGGTACTCCATTCCTCTGTACTCCCGTTTCACTCTGTGTACTCCCGTTTCCTCTGTGTACTCCCACGTTTCTCTGGGTACTCCCCGTTTCCTCCTGTGTACTAACACTGGGCACGGCAGACAGAGGCTGTGAATGAAACCTGGGTAAAGATATCCACTTCGTGGGTTAGGTGCGTTTCCATCTTCGTACTTTACCCTTTGAAAACCTGGACTTCAGCATGGAAAGAATAGTGTGTGTGTGTGTGTGTGTGTGTGTGTGTGTGTGTGTGTGTGTGTGTGTGTGTGTGTGTGTGTGTGTGTGTGTGTGTGTGTGTGTGTGTGTGTGTGTGTGTGTGTGTTTTTCCTCGCAGAGTTCAGACGAGGCGAGATTTCTTGGCAGGTGTGTGTACGGGATTACGATTGTCATACAGTCAGCTCCCCCCCCACCCTTTGTGCACTGTTAAGGTTAGTGTTACATTTAAGCTTAGTGTTACATTTAAGCTTAGTGTTACATATAAGCTTGGTGTTACATTTAAGCTTAGTGTTACATTTAAGCTCAGTGTTACATAATAGTGGTGTTACATTTCAGGTTAGTGTTTTATTTAATCTCAGTGTTACATGAGAGTAGTGTAACATTTAAGCTTAGTGTTGCATTTAAACTCGGTATTACGTTAGTTATTCCATGGAAGGTAATTAATTAATGCATTTAAGAATTTTTATAAAGGTCAAACTGCTTTCAGATATAAAGTTATTGCATACATGAGGATAATTGTGATTAGATCGGGTCGTTTACAACTGAATTTCACTCTTGACATTTACTCACCGCCATCAGGGACTATTAACGCCATTTAACACATAAATTTAAACCCTGCGCCTTTTAATTGTATTGCAGGAATTTTTTTTATAGGCTAAGTGAAACCCGACAGCAAAATGTGACGGGGAAAAAAAGAATTTGAGGTCTTGGAAATAATTTGAGCTTTTGGGGAAATTTATTGAGCTTTTGTGGAAATTATTTGAGCTTTTTGGGAAATTTGGTGGAAATAATTTGAGCTGTTGGGGAAATTTATTGAACTTCTTTGGAAATTATTTAAACTCTTGGGGAATTCAATTTTTTTTTTAACATTCTAAATATCTTTTAATTATTTCAAAGGTCATTAAAAATAATTTCAACTTCCTGCGTTTTCTCTTTCTCCTTCATATGTACTCAGAAAAGTGAAAATTTTCCCCTCCTTTCAAGTGTAAGTGTGTGTGAAGATGTACCCAAGACGGAAAGAGACCATGATTATTTTTTTTTCCTCCTAGTATTCATCTTGGGATCATCGTGAGGTAACCAGCTTGGGTACACTGACCTCTTTCCCTCTTTGGTACGTCAACTTTTTCCCCTTTGAATGGAAATGTTGTCTACCTTTGTGATGGACTGAGTGTGTAGTGGGACTTAACCCCTTTGAATAAGGGTAACTTAACCCCCTTGAGTATGACTTAACCCCTTTGAATGTGATAATTTAACCCCTTGAGTAATGTGACTTAACCCTTTGAGTAATGTGACTTAACCCCCTTGAATAAGATAACTTAACCTCTTGAATACGATAACTTAACCCCCTTGAATACGACACCCTAACTCCCTTGACTAGGATAACTTAACCCCTTGAATACTATAACTTAACCCCTTCAATACGATAACTTAACCCCCTTCAATACGATAACTTAACACCCTTCAATACGATAACTTAACCCCTTCAATACGATAACTTAACCCCTTCAATACGATAACTTATCCCCATAAAATAGGATAACTTTAAGATTTATTTCCCAGGTGTAAGATAATCAAGTCTCTCCTTTCAAGATAATCAGATGTTTTCCCCTTTAATATTTCAGTCGATGAGCAAAGTTAATGTGTATCTTATCCTGGGAACCTCGCCTTTTACCTTCTATTTCCTTAAGTGTTGGTAATTTCAGAAAAAAGTGAGACACGGTGTAGGTTTTCACGTGTAATTATCCTCACTGAATTGTAGCTCCCCCGTGTGTTGTAATTTGGACTCGGGTTACAGTGTGAGCGGTACAGAGAGTGGTTATAGAGGGGTACAGAGTGGTTACAGAGGGGTACAGAGAGTGGTTACAGTAATGAGGGGTACAGGAAATGATTACAGTGGTGAGGGTACCAGAAATGGTTACAATGTGAGAGGTACAGAGTCAATTTATAGAGAATTTTGAAATTAGTTACAGAGGGGTACAGAGTGGTTACAGTGGTGAGGGTACAGAGAGTGGTTATAGGGGTACAGAGTGGTTTGAGGGGTACAGAGAGTGGTTATAGAGGTGTACAGACTGGTTACAGAGGGGTACAGAGAGTGGTTACAGTGGTGAGGGGTACAGAGAGTGGTTATAGAGGGGTACAGAGAGTGGTTACAGTAATGAGGGGTACAGAGAGTGGTTACATTTGTATTAGTCTCTGTCACATTAATATTATATAAATATGGGCTAAGGACATATATTCATTATATACATTCTATCACCCAGACCATTGAGCATACAGCTACATAAAGATCTGTTCTGTCACACCTCCGAGGGTGGACAGCCCATAAAACTACAGACTCAACCCTCAGTGTGTGGTAGGGTGTTTAGTTAATGACCATGTTGAAGTGTGGGTTCTCTCCAACCACCAGGCACCAGACTCAAGAGAGTTCAGCCCAGTTCTCACCAGTTCACAGCCCGGCACGATGCCTTAAAGTCGTGTCGAGAGACCAGCTCTCCGGGCTGTGCCTCTCTCTAAATATATCAGCTAATAGCTAATGCTCATTAGTCTGTCAATACCAGATAATTGTACAGACATGACTACCCAATATAACTAGAAGATCACCACGTGTGTTTACATTAAACCAAGGAACAACGAGTGAAGAGAACAGTACCTGTGTGTCTTGTTTAACTTACAAGCTGAGATAATTACAAGTACAAACCAGGACAGCTGTGACGATTTCAGCTATCAACCAATCTAGGACTGTATCAAAGGTGACACGCCGTGAGATTACCTGATATCTCACTCAGCTGCATCAAAGGTACCAGCCGACTAACCTACACTCATTCAGGCAAATGTTAACAAGTGAGATAGTTCGATATCATACCACAGTTAAAACACAATGTGAGGGGTACAGAGAGTGGTTACAGTGGTGAGGGGTACAGCGAGTGAGTACAGCGTGAGGAGTACAGGGAGGACATGAGCTTCGAGAGGCACTTAGAAGCGGCATGATTGAATAGTACCATTGTATCCTGAAGTATAATAATGGTATATAATATAAAGCTTTACAAAACATACAAATGTGGTGGAAGATAAAGGGGGGAGGGGGAGGGGGGGTAGTCAAGGTTGTGATGGTTGTTGTTGTTGTTGGCGAATTCTTAGGTGGTTATGATGGTTGTTTGTGAATGAATGTGGTTAGGTTAGGTTTGGTTGTAGTGGGTGAGGGTGTGGATGGTTATGGTAGGTTGTAGTGGGTGAGGGTGTGGATGGTTATGGTAGGTTGTAGTGGGTGAGGGTGTGGATGGTTATGGTAGGTTGTAGTGGGTGAGGTGGATGATACAGGAAAATAGTGGGGTTAGGTGGATGGTTGGTGGCAGGCTGTAGTGGGGTGAGGGGTGTGTGGATGGCTATAGGTCAGGAAAGGAAAGTGTATTTGCTGTGGTAGGTCAGGGGTAGAGGGTGGATGGCTGGGTGC
The DNA here is from genome assembly GCF_018991925.1 of Homarus americanus. Classification (NCBI taxonomy): domain Eukaryota; kingdom Metazoa; phylum Arthropoda; class Malacostraca; order Decapoda; family Nephropidae; genus Homarus; species Homarus americanus. Next base: position 5,003,575 of record NW_024731852.1, read on the forward strand.
AGGCTGTAGTGGGGTGAGGTAGTGGTGTTGTAGTGGGGGTAGAAGAGGTGTGGATAGTTGTAGTTGTAGTGGGTGAGGGTGTGGATGGTTATGTAGGTTGTAGTGTGGGGTGAGGTGTGGGTTGTAGTGGGTGAGGGTGTGGATGGTTACGGTAGGTTGTAGTGGGTGAGGGTGTGGATGGTTACGGTAGGTTGTAGTGGGTGAGGGTGTGGATGGTTATGGTAGGTTGTAGTGGGTGAGGGTGTGGATGGTTATGGTAGGTTGTAGTGGGTGAGGGTGTGGATGGTTATGGCAGGTTGTAGTGGGTGAGGGTGTGGATGGTTATGGCAGGTTGTAGTGGGTGAGGGTGTGGATGGTTCAGAAGTGGTAGATTGCTTAAGAGTGTCAACCGGATCACTGGATTATATGTTTTTTGGTCACAATTATCCACCAGAATAGACGATAGCGGAAGTATTTACGAATGATTGATATGGTGGATGGGTGACGCTTGTCTTTAAAAATGGCCGCCACATGGATCGTTCCCAGTGTTTACATATGGCCGCCAAAATAGTAGATAACGTTAATACTTACCCCAAAATGGCCGCCAAAACAACGAATGACTTTGGTGTTTACAGATCTCTGCCGAAACAATGGATGACGTCAGAGGGCGGGTGACGTAGCTGCCCTCTCTCGGTGGCATGGTGTACTCGTGGCCTCAGCATGGGGACGAGTAAACAAGGTGGATTTCTCTCATGATCTGGCCAGTTAAGTGCTTCATTTGGCGTATTGTCGGCCACTTTCAAGGATGTCGCCATTATGGGTGATTATCCACTCTTTTCGTTGCCAATTTTCGAGAGTAAAAGACTTTGATGATTGGAGCTGATGGCGAGCCGTGATTATATGGTGGTGGTGGTGTGCTTGTAGCGGGTAAACACGCGGGCAGACGAGCAGGTATGGGTGGAGGCAAGCATGCAAACAATGTAGTCTGACACGCAGGCAATAAAAAGCAAATAAGACTAACAGGGAGGCAGACATACAAGCCATAAGAAACAGACGTACAAACAAGCAAACAGAAAGACATACAAGCAAAAAACAGCAGACTTGCAAGCAAGCAGGCAGACAGGTGAACAGGTATCCATGCATACAAACACAGGTGGGAAGGAATGCTGAAACACTGAGGCAGGCTGGGTGGTGTGCATGAATGATGAAACACTGAGGCAGGCTGGGTGGTGTGCATGAATGATGAAACACTGAGGCAGGCTGGGTGGTGTGCATGAATGATGAAACACTGAGGCAGGCTGGGTGGTGTGCATGAATGATGAAACACTGAGGCAGGCTGGGTGGTGTGCATGAATGATGAAACACTGAATGGGTGGTGTGCATGAATGATGAAACACCAGTTAACTATTCAGTCAATCGATCAGTCTATCACATTCACGATCGCTCAGTCAAGTAATTATCCAGCCAGTCAATAATCTCAACACTTAACTGACTAGTCATTCAATTACCTAGTCAAACAGTCAGGCCAGTCAGTCAGCCAGGCATTCAGTTACACAGTCACCCAGTCTTCAGCCCAATCAGGTAATTTACCAGTCATTTAGTCACACAGTCAGTTCGACCAGCCGGTCAGCCCTTGCACCTTGTCAATATTTAAGGAAGCCCGTGTCACTTATCAAGTCGAAACTAATCATGAAAATTCCACGAATATTTTTGGCATTCCGGAGACATGCTAACCTTGTGTGTGAGATCACAGCCAGGTGTGTGAGGTCATAGCCAGGTATTTGAGGTCACAGCCAGGTGTTTGAGGTCACAGCCAGGGGTGTGAGGTCACAGCCAGGTGTGTGACGTCACAGACAGGTGTGTGAGGTCACAAACAGGTTTGTAAGGTTACAGCCAGGTGTATGAGGTCACAGCCAGGTGTGTGAGGTCGCAGCCAGGTGTGTGAGGTCACAGCCAGGTGTATGAGGTCACAGCCAGGTGTGTGAGGTCGCAGCCAGGTGTGTGAGGTCACAGCCAGGTGTATGAGGTCACAGCCAGGTGTATGAGGTCACAGCCAGGTGTATGAGGTCGCAGCCAGGTGTGTGAGGTCGCAGCCAGGTGTGTGAGGTCACAACCAGGTGTGTGAGATCACAACCAGGTGTGTGAGGTCACAGCCAGGTGCATGGCTTCACAGCCGAGTAACAAAGAAAATGGGTTACTGTGTGAAGGTGACGCCACAGACGTGATAGAGGGTGTTTATCAGCCTTGCCGCAACACTTTTACCTCTTCCTCCTTTTTTTTCTCCTTCTCTTTTTTGTCTTATTCCTAATTATGTTGTTTCTTTCCCTTGCTTCTTCCTTCATCTTATTTCGCTTCTTCTTTTTTCTTCCTGTTTTCCTTTCCGACCATAATTCCTCTTCCATCCTTCCTTTCTCCTTGTCCTTCCTCCCCCTTTCCTTTCTTTCTCCCTTTTCCCTCCTTCCCTTTTCCCTCCTTCCTTATTATCCCCCCTTTCCTCCCCCCTTTCCTCCCCTATTCCCCCCTTCCTCCCTTTTTCCCTCCTTCTCACCGCCCCGGAGCTGTGTAATTGTAGATATAAAAATACCGCTCACATATTTACAACATTATTTTCGTCTTTGTCGTCTGGTCGCCCGAGGGGATAATCATTTTTACTGTCGTTAAGTTCAGTGGATGAGATATGGCTGAGGTTTTCCCTACGTTCGTCCTTCCCTCCCTGGTCGTACGTCGTCGCCCGGCCGGTGATCATCGTCTGGCGAAGTCGATCCTACGTCATCGTCATCTCGTTATTCGTCCGTCTATCCGTGGTCGTGGTGGTCGTTGTGACACGTCGTATTTCAGTTTGTGGTCGTCGTCCGTCAATTTATCGTGGCCTGACAGATGGCCGAAGGACATTTGGCCGACGGGCTTTTCACCGACGGACCTTTGACCGAACGGACATTAAGCCGACAGACATTTGGCCGAACGGACAATTAATAGAAAGGACATTTGGGCGAATGGACATATGGCATTTTTAATTTTTTTTCTTTCTTCGTTACAATGTATTTGCTTTATAAAACACAGGATAAAAATATAACTTAATTGCAATGTGATATATTTGCATGATAGAAAATTCTTTTTTGCTCATTTAATTAAAGGATAGGTTAAGTTAGGTCCACTTGTCCATTCGTCTAAATATCCGTTCGGCCAAATGTCCGTCAGTGAAATGTCCGTCGGCCAAACGTCTGTCGGTCAAGTGACCGGGAGCCTAATTTATCGTCGTCGTCCGTTATCCTAAAGAACCAAGTGGGAAGGCCAGCTGTGTACCTTTGTATACCTGTCCCCTCGTATACCTGTCACCCTGTATACCTGTCCCCCTGTGTACCTGTCCCCTCTGTATACCTGTCCCCCTGTATACCTGTCCCCCCTTGTATACCTGTCCCCCTGTATACCTGTCTCTGTATACCTGTCCCTGCACTTTATACTCAGAAGAATATTAATAATAATAATAATACATAATAATTAACGGTTTATTGAAGAGTTGGCAGCAGAAGGCTAAAATATACAGTTACATATTTGGGGAATGGGTTTCGAATTACAAATAATATACAAGTAACATAAGTGATACAAATAAGATATATAATAACTAGATGGGAAAAGCTCAAACTACAGTGCTCCCTTTTCCCCCCTTCCTCCCTTTTTCCCTCCTTCTCACCGCCCCGGAGCTGTGTAATTGTAGATATAAAAATACCGCTCACATATTTACAACATTATTTTCGTCTTTGTCGTCTGGTCGCCCGAGGGGATAATCATTTTTACTGTCGTTAAGTTCAGTGGATGAGATATGGCTGAGGTTTTCCCTACGTTCGTCCTTCCCTCCCTGGTCGTACGTCGTCGCCCGGCCGGTGATCATCGTCTGGCGAAGTCGATCCTACGTCATCGTCATCTCGTTATTCGTCCGTCTATCCGTGGTCGTGGTGGTCGTTGTGACACGTCGTATTTCAGTTTGTGGTCGTCGTCCGTCAATTTATCGTGGCCTGACAGATGGCCGAAGGACATTTGGCCGACGGGCTTTTCACCGACGGACCTTTGACCGAACGGACATTAAGCCGACAGACATTTGGCCGAACGGACAATTAATAGAAAGGACATTTGGGCGAATGGACATATGGCATTTTTAATTTTTTTTCTTTCTTCGTTACAATGTATTTGCTTTATAAAACACAGGATAAAAATATAACTTAATTGCAATGTGATATATTTGCATGATAGAAAATTCTTTTTTGCTCATTTAATTAAAGGATAGGTTAAGTTAGGTCCACTTGTCCATTCGTCTAAATATCCGTTCGGCCAAATGTCCGTCAGTGAAATGTCCGTCGGCCAAACGTCTGTCGGTCAAGTGACCGGGAGCCTAATTTATCGTCGTCGTCCGTTATCCTAAAGAACCAAGTGGGAAGGCCAGCTGTGTACCTTTGTATACCTGTCCCCTCGTATACCTGTCACCCTGTATACCTGTCCCCCTGTGTACCTGTCCCCTCTGTATACCTGTCCCCCTGTATACCTGTCCCCCCTTGTATACCTGTCCCCCTGTATACCTGTCCTCCTGTATACCTGTCCCCCTTGTATACCTGTCCCCCACCTTGTATACCTGTCCCACCTTGTACCTCCCCTTCATACCTGTCCCCCCTTCATACCTGTCCCTTGTGTCCCCCATACCTGACCTCTTTTAGCCTCAAATAACTCCCTGAAGGTTCACGCGGGGATGGAAGGAGTGTGTTGGCCTGGTCGCCGAGAATAACAAGAGTCTGTGTGTGGTTTACCTTAGTTACCTGGTTAAGTCGATCTAATGACAAGTTAGATTGGGTAGTTGAGCGTTTGTGTGTGTGTGTGTGTGTGTGTGTGTGTTTCGGCGTGTTTGTGCGTGTGTTGTGTGTGTGTGTGTTTCGGCGTGTTTGTGCGTGTGTTGTGTGTGTGTGTGTTTCGGCGTGTTTGTGCGTGTGTTGTGTGTGTGTGTGTTTCGGCGTGTTTGTGCGTGTGTTGTGTGTGTGTGTCTGGCATGTGTCTTCTTGTAATATTTATAACTTTTATATATATTTACCAGCAAAGGAACGGGTGAATGTGAAAGAATTTAGAAAGTCAAATAAAACTGTCAGACTTTCCCTCATAAAAGCGGTACAGGAAAGGCTCAGAATCTTCACTGAATTTCTCTCCATCAGTTTCCAGTGGGTTTCAGGTCGATGAAATTTCGCCTATGTTGTGAGCTTACGACACCTTGAAACTTTCCCATTTGCTGCGAGCAATTGGCACAGTAAACGGTTAACTTGAAGTGAGATTACAGCACAGTAAGTTTTATTTGAGGTGTCTGTGAGAGGATTACGGGATAGTATTTTCACACATACACACATACTGTACAAACACACACTACTACTACTACTACTACTACTACTACTACTACTACTACTACTACTACTACTACTACTACTACACACACACACACACAGAATCTGAAGGAAGGCACGAGTTAGAACTTTCCCAGACGTGCACTATATGTGTGTGTGCATGTGTCGTGTTAATTGTTAATAAAATCACCAGCAGGAAGAGTCTTTTATGTACACTTAAACTTTCACCTGCAAACACAATATATATATATATATATATATATATATATATATATATATATATATATATATATATATATATATATATATATATATATATATATATATATATATATATATATATATATATATATATATATATATATATATATATATACTGTATATATATATATATGTGTGTGTGTGTGTGTGTATTTACGGAATATTTTCTTTTACGGAACCTGACGGCATTTATAAGCGGATTTACAAGTGAGACATGTTTCTGAATGTAAATTATAAATAAAATGTCTTCTGGTAAGGATTTTTGTCTTTGTCTAGTAATAGAGGCAAATATCGTTGGTAATTATAAGTTTCTTCTCACAAGGATGGTTTTTGTAAATCGTAAATAGAATACTCATGGAAACTGTAAATATTTTTCGTACAATTATGGTGTTTTTTAAGTAAATTGTAAACAAAATACCTTACAAGAACGATATATATAAAGTTATGTAGGTTAAATCGTAATTGGGTTTCTACCTGTGAACACGACGTACGGTTACCCAAAAAAGTCCTGTCGCGAACCACGATTCAGACTCGTGAACCCGAAGCAGAAGACACTGATACATTATTCTGTCCATAAATGCTTCGGATTCAAGAGTCTGAATCTCGGGGTTCATGGTTCGCAACAGGACATTTTGGGTGACTGTACAGTCACAATCCAAAGTTTCGACACCCCCCTGGCTGGGTGTTCGCCGAGGCCAGGGTTGAGGTAAGGCTGGGTGATCGGACGCAGACTAGTTCAGCAATGTGGTAACAAGGCACTACGATGGTGTGGTTCACATTCCACCACCACAACACTCCGAGACTCATAGCACACGAGCACAGGAAGGAACTTATTACGAACTTCGAAATGGCCTGAACTTGCATAACAAATGCATTCATAACATTGTTGCCACACATAACAGTAACATGTTAAGATTGGAGCATGAAAAACTTTGCCCGGTCCCAAAACACTGGCTTGGAACCACGAGATGCGAGTCCTCGTATTACACATGAATCATCAGGGCAGCATATATAAAGGGTGGCCGGCGGCCGAATTTCGTCAACACGTGATGTTTATCAATAGTCATACTTCATAACTGGGTCAAGAACAGCCCAAGTTTCTCATGCCTCACTCCTAACTTGCTATTGTTATGTGTGCCAACAATGTTATGAATAAAACAAAATTGTATGCAGGTGCATGTCATGTCAATATTCGTAAAAATTTCCTTCCATGCTCGTGTGCTGTGAGTCGCTGAGTGTTGTGGTGGTGGAATGGCTGCGTCCGATCACCCATCCTTACCTCAACCCTGGCCTCAGCGAACACCCAGCCAGGGGGGTGTCGAAACTTTGGATTGTGACTGTACATTTGATAGGTAAACTACAAACACATTTCTACAAGGACGCAACAATAGAGTTTCCTTGAGTACGAGGACTTGGCCCGAGTACAATATCATCGTTATCAAAGGGTGAAGACATTGTTATAACTCAGAGGAGATTAAGTCGTAAAGAGTAAAATTTGCTCTTGTTTCAGTTAATCCCTTCACGCCACTTCTAATCCGTCGTACTGATGGGGTTAAGCCATCGTACTGATAGGGATAAGCCATCGTACTGATAGGGATAAGCCGTCTTAATGCTAGGGATAAGCCGTCGTAATGCTGGGGTTAAGTCGTCGTACTGATAGGGTTAAGCCATCGTACTAATGGGGTTAAGCCGTCGTACTGATAGGGATAAGCCGTCGTACTGATCGGGATAAGCCGTCATCCTGCTGGGGTTAAGATATCTAAATGACTCGTACGGGAGACCCTGAAGGTAGGGTGGACGACCTGCCCGGGGTGTGAGAGAGGAACCATCTTAACACGTGTACATAAACCATCTGTGTCCATTATTGTGTCAAGTTTCGTTAAAATCCGCAAAAAATAACTACTGATGGGTTAGTTAACTTTATAGAAATTTCTTATTACAAACATAAACTAATCGCTATAACCCCGTTCTCGGCTGGGAGGATAAAAAGTGGCCATCCTCGTAACAAAAGAGACTTTAACATTTCGCAATAAGTGACTTAGAATCGTAGCTCACTTATGGCCTTTGAGGGATTACCACTTAATTCTACTACCCCCTCCCCTCCCCCCTTCCCCCGTCTCCTCTCCCACCCCTCTTAAGTTGGTTCTCTTCACGTGTCATTTAGTTGCCGCTAAATAAAAATACACTCACAGACCAACGATGAAGGTTATGAAAAGAATCTTGAGAGTGAATGACGTTAACTTAAATGGCTGTTGAAAAAAAGACATCACTCAGTTGAAGAATACCGCTGGTCGGGTTAACTTTAATACATATAAAATGATTCATTTGCTTAAGGCGGAGCCGCTTGTCTGGATCAACTTTAATTAAACTAATATGGCAACAGTGATGGAATATTTATTAAGTTTATGATGATCAGTGTGTGGTCGGTAGTTGAGGTTTGATATCAGACAGGAAAGAAAACTGTGCGGATTGATTTTTGTGGGGTTTTTTCTGTATAAGTGAATAAATATACAGATCCTGATGTGGTTGTTTATTGGTGGAGTTATAAATGATTTGATCCTATTATGGGAATTGATAACAAAGAGATAGCGGATCTAATACCCTCTTCTCCCTCTCGTCATCCCCTTCCCCAGTGATGATGAAACTATTTACTGTTCAGACAAAAGAGAAATCAAAACAATAGACCTCACAAATTATAGATGATATGATGTGTCTGGTGGCATGGACTATAAATGACTTGACACGTGATATGCTCAAGAGAAGGAGTGTGTTGGTGTTAAGGTTAGTGTTATAAGTGGAAGATTGGAGTATGGTCAGTGTCAAACTGCAGGAGACGTGAGTTATATACCTGATCTATATTTTATCAAGTTATTAATAATACTTTTAGAGATAAACAAAGGCTCAACTTCCTAAAAAAAATCGTAAAACAAAATTGAATAGTTTTATATAGAATACACTTTCTAGATAGATAAGAGGAAAACAAGACAAATTAGTAATAATATATCACAATCAAGGGCAGATATCGTCAGAGGTGTTGAAGGAAAACAAAAACTAGCGAAGAAAATACACGGGACCGAGGTGATGCATAAGGCATTGGTGGTGTTTATTTTGGTGTGGTGAAGCGTGACGAGGATGTTGAACACTAGATTGTTAAATTGGTCTTTGAGGAGAGAGAGAGAGAGAGAGAGAGAGAGAGAGAGAGAGAGAGAGAGAGAGACTGCCCAGTAAGGAGGCTTCTGCATTAACGCTTCCACAAGACATTAAAACAACATATATAGTGATAATGTATATTTTATTAGGGGTAGTGGAGATTGTTGTTAGTGGAGATAGTTGTTAGTGGAGATTGTTGTTAGTGGAGATTGTTGTTAGTGGTGATAGCTGTTTGTGGAGATAGTTGTTAGTAAAGATTCATGGTTCGTTACATCCCTTTATGTCCGAGTGATTGATGTAACACTGGTGACAATGTGTTGATTACTGGGGAGACTAATGAGAACAACTACTGTACACCTATCAGACCCTGGCGGTGAACAGGATACAATGTGAATATAGTTATACCCAGTGATGATATAGGCTTGTTTTGTTTTAATGTTGGTGTTTGTTTTAATGTTGGTGTTTGTTTTAATGTTGGTGTTTGTTTTAATGTTGATGTTTGCTTTAGTGTTGGTGTTTGTTTTAGTGTTGATGTTTGCTTTAGTGTTGGTGTTTGTTTTAATGTTGGTGTTTGTTTTAGTAATGTTTGTTTTAATGATGATGTCTGTTTCATGTTGGTGTTTGTTTTAGTGTTGGTGTTTGTTTTAGTGTTGGTGTTTGTTTTAATGTTGGTGTTTGTTTTAATGTTGGTGTTTGTTTTAATGTTGATGTTTGTTTTAGTGTTGGTGTTTGTTTTAGTGTTGGTGTTTGTTTTAGTGTTGGTGATTGTTTTAATGTTGATGTTTGTTTTATGTTGGTGTTTGTTTTAGTGTTGGTGTTTGTTTTAGTGTTGGTGTTTGTTTTAGTGTTGGTGTTTGTTTTAATGTTGGTGTTTCTTTTAGTAATGTTTGTTTTAATGTTGATGTTTGTTTTAATGTTGATGTTTGTTTTAATGTTGGTGTTTGTTTTAGTAATTTTTGTTTTAATGGTATTGTGTGTTTTAATGTTGATGATTGTTTTAATGTTGGTTTGTTTTAGTAATGTTTGTTTTAATGTTGATGTTTGTTTTAATGTTAATGTTTGTTTTAATGTTGGTGTTTGTTTTAGTAATGTTTGTTTTAATGTTGGTGTTTGTTTTAGTAATGTTTGTTTTAATGTTGGTGTTTGTTTTAGTGTTGGTGTTTGTTTTAGTGTTGGTGTTTGTTTTAGTAATGTTTGTTTTAATGATGTTGTCTGTTTTAATGATGATGTCTGTTTTAATGTTGGTGTTTGTTTTAATGTTGGTGTTTGTTTTAGTGTTGGTGTTTGTTTTAATGTTGATGTTTGTTTTAGTGTTGGTGTTTGTTTTAGTGTTGGTGTTTGTTTTAATGTTGGTGTTTGTTTTAGTGTTGGTGTTTGTTTTAATGTGGTGTTTCTTTTAGTAATGTTTGTTTTAATGTTGATGTTTGTTTTAATGTTGATGTTTGTTTTAATGTTGGTGTTTGTTTTAATGCTGGTGCTTGATTTAGTATTGGTGTTTGTTTTAATGTTGGTGTTTGTTTTAATGTTGGTGTTTGTTTTAGTGTTGATGTTTGCTTTAGTGTTGGTGTTTGTTTTAATGTTGGTGTTTGTTTTAGTGTTGGTGTTTGTTTTAGTGTTGGTGTTTGTTTAAATGTTGGTGTTTGTTTTAATGTTGACGTTTGTTTTAATGTTGGTGTTTGCTTTAGTGTTGGTGTTTGTTTTAATGTTGGTGTTTGTTTTAGTGTTGGTGTTTGTTTTAGTGTTGGTGTTTGTTTTAATGTTGGTGTTTGTTTTAATGTTGATGTTTGTTTTAATGTTGGTGTTTGTTTTAGTAATGTTTGTTATAATGTTGGTGTTTGTTTTAGTAATGTTTGTTTTAATGTTGGTATTTGTTTTAATAGTGTTTGTTTTAATGTTGGTGTTTGTTTTAGTTCTTATTGTTTAAATGTTGATGTATGTTTTAATGTTGATATTTGTTTTAATGTTGATGTTTGTTTTAATGTTGATGTTTGTTTTAATGTTGATGTTTGTTTTAATGTTGATGTTTGTTTTAATGTTGGTGTTTGTTTTAATGTTGGTGTTTCTTTTACTAATGTTTGTTTTAATGTTGATGTTTGTTTTAGTAAAGGTGTCTGTTTTAATAATAATGTCTCTTTAGATAATTTGTATCTAGCAACAATTTCGAAACCCCTTATGAAGGACCAAAACAACAACAACGCGTAAATAAAGAGACCACGACACCGATTCTCATAAGTTCGTACGTTAAAATTTGTTCCCGTAACTCAAGACATAAGAACTGGTCCAACAGGTGTGATACGGGGATGGAGGTGAGGATGTCGACAGGGGATGAACGTACACAAGGTAGGGGATGAACGTATACAAGGTAGGGGATGAACGTACACAAGGTAGGGGATGAACGTACACAAGGCAAGGGATGAACGTACACAAGGTAGGTGATGAACGTACACAAGGTAGGGGATGAACGTACACAAGGCAAGGGATGAACGTACACAAGGTAGGTGATGAACGTACACAAGGCAAGGGATGAACGTACACAAGGCAAGGGATGAACGTACACAAGGTAGGGGTTGAACGTACACAAGGCAAGGGATGAACGTACACAAGGTAGGTGATGAACGTACACAAGGTAGGCGATGAACGTACACAAGGCAAGGGATGAACGTACACACATTATTAAGGAGCTTGACCTAGACATCTGAAGAGGACTTTTATAGGAAGAGAAAGAAACGGATTGGGAAATCATATCACCTCTTGTGGTGCGAGGTGATCCGTGTAGTGCTTCTCATTTGACCTAAATTGACCTTTAAGTGTTTTGAAGTGATCCGGTTTGACCTTTGGTGCTATAGTGTGACCTAGTTTGTTCCTTGAGAAACATACAAATTGAAGTGGAAGTGCGAGTGTGTCACTGGGTGGTGGAGACTCTTGTGTGGTCAATGCTCCGTCTGCACTATGATTTAATTTTTGGTTAATTATCAAAGTTTTCTTATGCAGTATTTTGTCCAAGTTGAAGGTTTACATGATCTTCTGTAATAATTTTATGGATCAAATATCTTCGTTCATTGTTCGTAAAATGAAATCTTACGTAAAAGAAAACATCCCTTTATTGGACACATTATACTGAAATTAAAAAGTTTCAGTCGAGTGAGTATGAAAACGAACTGAAAATAAACAGAAGCAGAGGTGCATGTTGAGTATTTTTATCCAGTGTGCATGAAGTTGTGGTTGAAATCATGAAAATCGCTTCGACTATGAAATCAATTTACGTTTGAAATATGAAAATCGGACTCGAAATTAAGGAAGACATCATATTAAATAAACTACACAAATATGTAAACTAATATTCTATGTCAGTACTTGTATCCAGTGTGCATTAAAATCTTACTTGAAATAAAGAACTATGAATGACTTTTGGAAAGATCTCACACTTGAAGTACATAAATTATGAACTGAAAAGACATTATGCCATATAAACTGTCTTGATATATTTATACGTCATTTCCTGTGCTGTACTTGGTCAACACGTTCATCCAGTGTTTGTCAACTCTTGTTTGATGCGAAGGTTAGGTTATGTTTGGTTACGTTAGGTTAGGTTAAGTGTTTGTCAGCACTTACTTCATGTGAAGGATATTGTTAAGGAATGCCGGCAGTTGTAGGTGACTGTTGGGTGGTCGGCCCTGAGACGCTGCTCGCTGGCTGAGGAAAGTCGGTCAGTGGGTGATGGCCCGTCATGCAAGGTGCTCTTACTTGACCCAGTTTGACCTGTGGTCTGGCTGGGTGACCTTTGATGTTGCTAGGTGACCTGTAGTGTTGCTAGGTGAACTGTGGTATTGCTGGGCGACTCATTTTTCCCCTTCCGTTTACTTTCACCTTCCTCCCCCAATCTTGCCTTTCTCCTCCCCCTTTCCCATACCCTTGTACTTCCCTTCTCTTTTCCTCCCCCTTTCCCATGCCCTTGTACTTCCCTTCTCTTTTCCTCCCCCTTTCCCATGCCCTTGTACTTCCCTTCTCTTTTCCTCCCCCTTTCCCATGCCCTTGTACTTCCCTTCTCTTTTCCTCCCCCTTTCCCATGCCCTTGTACTTCCCCTCTCTTCTCCTTCCCCTTTCCCTTGTCCTCGCACCTTCCCCCTCACTTTGAAGGACAATTAGGCTGAGTGGCTGAGAAGGGTGTGGGCATCATGGCTGTAAAATTGCATTCTTTAAAACACCATTGAAGTTACGTTCCTTTGTTTCTTACTCATCAGATCAGGTAAGGAAACGAACCAGAATGAAGAGAGGAGAATTTTTATTACTATCACAGAAAAATGTAACTTAAGAAATATATAATTGTTGTGGTGTGATCTTGAACTGGTTGAATCCAATTATTTCTGTAAAAGACAACAAAAGGGAAATATTTATATGATTAGGCACAATTATGAGTGGTGTTGTAGCTCGTCGAACGTGAATGCTTTTGTACCTAGGTAAAAATGCGAATAATATTGTCATTAGGCAAATAAGGATTAAATATGTGGGCAAATACCTGTATACGAATGCTTTTGTAAGTAGGTAAAAATGCGATTTTTTTGTTGTGGTTGTAAGGTAAAACACGAACAGTTTTTAAATGGGACAGATTTGAATATTTTTGGAACCAGGCAAAGACAAATGCCATCAAAAGAATCCCATTACAGCTGGTCCTCCCCCAGTTCACCCAGCTGTTAATGGGTACCTGAATATACTGTAGAGACGTGAAGGTGTTTGAGTACTTCCCTGTGTATCGCTGGCATAGTTTTCAGTGTGCTGTATCCAAACTGCTTCGAACGGTGTTGTGTGGCCTATAGGGTTTACTTACTGTATAGGCCTATAGTGTTGCCAGATAAGGTTGTTATAGATGGTAGCAGTGAGTCATTCAGCCATTTTTTACCCACTAGAAAGGTCATTGTGAGAAGTCTGAGTGAGGGCGGCCATTGTTTGAGAAGTGTGAGGGCGGGCGGCCATTGTTGAGAAGTGTGAGGGCGGGCGGCCTGATAGAGTGTAATAGATAAATGACTGTATTGTTGTGACTGTATCGCTTGACTGGTGAATAGCACTTGCATGTGATTGTTGTTTGTGACTCATTTTTACTAGTGTATGGCATTGTATTTTATAACACACACACACACACACACACACACACCTGTGAAGGTCGTCCCGGCACCTGTACTGACACACATATTACCACCTGTGACGGTCGCTGTTGTTAAGAGGTACCCCATGAACCACGTGATGCTATGATGCTTCCCATGGCTCGTGTGTGAGTGAGTGATATAGGGTTAGGTTAAGGACCAAGTCATCGTCGATACTTATAGACAAACTCATTTTACTCGGTCTCTTATTCAAGGGATGAAACTAGTTATGGAAGATGACACGGACCAGACTAACCTGAACTAACATAACCTAACCTAACCTAACCTAACCTTACCTCACCTAACCTCACCTGACCTAACCTCACCTCACCTCACCTAACCATCTTTGGGTATTGCTTAGCTCGAGTTGGTCAGTGTGTTCCTTAAGTGGTTTAATGTGGGTCAGTAACTGGGCTGGTTGTTCTCCTTGTGGTTATTTTACGTCATTCATAGTCAATTTAAAGTGTTTATTCTATCGTCGTCATCGTGTAGTATATACAAGAAGACTTGGTGTTTAATAATTTGTAGAAAAGGAGGAAATCATCAGGGTATCGTAGTTTTCTGGCTGACAGACGAATATACGGACACAGTCTCATTCACGTCAGGATACACAGAGGCAAATAGTTGTACAGAAACGTTGATATCGACAGAGGTTTAGGTTAGGTTAGATTATGTAAAGTAAGGTTTGGTAAGGTTAGGTTAGGCGTGTGTATGGGTGGGAGATAGTTACATTAAGTAGAGGAGATGGAAACTAGTTGCAGGGGTCGAAAAAAGATAGAGGTAAGAAACAGCCGAACATGCGAAGATTATGATTACATCATTGCGGCAGCGAGAGAGAGGGGAACAAGGTTGTCGGGTAACACGAGTTCTGCCTCTCATGCTACTGAACAGCAGCGGTGGCAGAAAGCCTTGTGGACCCCACTCAGGGGGCAGTAGAGCAGCCCCGGACGGGTCTAGAATTGACCTAGACACACTTTTTTTCCACGCGTTACAATTGAAAAAGCGAATAGTTGATGTTTTCGGGTATAGTGATGTATTGTTGAGACGGATGGCAGCGCTGAGAGTGTTGCGATGGAGCGAGAAAATGGGCCGTCGTAACCTGGTTTACTGCTGTTGGTCCAAGGAGAAGCCCCAACCTGGTGGTGAAAGTCTTAAGCCGCGTGTACATCACCCAGGCCGCACACACCACCTTGCTCAGTAATACACGATACGTCGAGCTGTTGTCTGGTGATTGTGTGAGGGGAGGAAATGACGACGGTTGGACGAACTGGTTGAGGGAAAGTTAAGAGAATTCATTAGGAAACCCGCACCGTTCACACGAACACAGAATTGTCACTCGATATTTTGAGGAGCTAAATACTTACTAGATTTGGGGGCGGTTGGGTAGGGAAGGAGGAAGAGTGAGTGGGGAAGGTAGAGGTGAGAGGTGAGAAAGCATCACTACAGACACCAAGGCCAGTGGCTCGCACCAGCTGCTCTTGGTGTTCCTGCTGCCTTGTTCGCCCGCCCGTCCGTCCGTTCGTCTGGACAGTGAAAGCAAGTTGGCTCTTGCCCAATGTGACAAGAGCTCAAGGCTGGTGCGGCCGCTAGTGGCTGTCTACCTGCCGAAGGCTCAGCACTCCCGCGCTCCTCACTATAGCTACACCACAAGGGTCCACGGCTCGACTACGCAGGGTTTGCAATACACCTGTGTAGCCGCCCGCAACAACCTGCAGTAGACGGAACCCAGCCATCCAATGCTGCAATCATCACCTAAAGCTCTAGTCTACGAGATTTTCCTCATAGTTCACAGAAATATTAATAAAAATATAAACAGATGAGATTATGAAGTACTATAGTCATACAGAACGTGTAATCCATGACTCATTGAAACGTAAACATTTATGATAATCTCGAAAGATTTGTTTAGTGGAAGAAGAAATTGAAATATAGTGAAGTGACACGAAGTGTTGTTTTTTAAAACATTTAATATTAAATACTGGCTAATGGCCGAAACATTTGTTGACATGTAAACAAGAGTCAGAGCGATAACGTGTTGACTAGTAGAGAATCAAACGTTGGGTGATAAAATTGATGAAAAGTTTGTTAACAAAGATAAAACGTGAGTTGATAGAAGAATAAACGTTGGTTGGTTGGCGAATGAAAGACTACAGTATGTATGCACGTGGTAGGGAGGTGATGGTGAGGTGTGGTGGTGTGTCTTAGATGGTGGTTGAGTGTCTAAAGGGACGATGGTGGTGGAATTTAGTAGGTGATGTGGTGGTGAAGTATGGCAGGTGGAGGTGTGGAGTGTGGCAGGTGGAGGTGTGGAGTGTGGCAGGTGGAGGTGTGGAGTGTGGCAGGTGGAGGTGTGGAGTGTGGCAGGTGGAGGTGTGGAGTGTGGCAGGTGGAGGTGTGGTGGAGGTGTGTGGTGGAGTGTGGCAGGCAGGTGTGAGGTGGGGCAGGTGGAGGTGTGGTGGAGTGTGGCAGGCAGGTGTGATGGAGTGTGTGGTGGAGGTGTGGTGGGTGTGGCAGGCAGGTGTGGCAGGTGGGTATGGTGGTGTGGCAGGCGGAGGTGTGGTGGAGTGTGGCAGGCGGAGGTGTGATGGAGTGTGGTAGAGGTGGTGGAGTGGCAGGCGGAGGTGTGATGGGTGTGGCAGGCAGGTGTGATGGAGTGTGGCAGGTGGAGGTGTGGTGGAGTGTGGCAGGTGGTGTGGTGGGTGTGGAAGTGGTGTGTGGTGGGTGTGGGTGTGGTGGGTGTGGCAGGTGGGTGTGTGGTGGGTGTGGCAGGCGGAGGTGTGATGGAGTGTGGCAGGTGGATTGTGGCAGGCAGGCGTGGTGGAGTGTGGCAGGCAGAACGTGGTGGAGTGTGGCAGGCTGAGGCGTGGTGGAGTGTGGCAGGTGGTCGTAGTGTGAGTGTGGCAGGTGGAGGTGTGGTGGAGTGTGAGGTAGTTTAGGTCCATGCAGCTGGCCAGGCCAACAAATCAACGCCTGCAGACCACAAAATATCATCTGCCACGCCCTCTTCCTGGCCTCACCGAGACCTTCCACTGATGTCCAGGTGAACCTCCTGGGGCAGGTGACGAGGGCAGCAGGAGGAGCAGGTGGCAGTGAGTCCTGGAAGACCAAAACATACACACGCCACCCCCCTCCCCCCAAACACACTCACTCACACACCGTTATTTGCCGGTCGCTGCCGCCCAGTCTGCACCTTTCTTACCTGCAGTCTCCCTCAATCGCTCACCGGTACTGCATACTCGGTCACCACTCCTGCAATGTCTACCCACTAACCCCCCAACATACACTCAGTTATTGGTGTACTCGGGTATAGACGATTCATACCCGGAAAGCATTGCCTCATTTCCGGTGCCCAGTAACCCGAGCGGTCAAACAAGGGGAAGGGTGTTAGCATAGTCGAAAGTACTCGCTATTGGTCTGTCTTGGAGAATGGTTTAGCTGAATGTTGTTTGTAGAATGTTGTATTAAGTATGATCTGTATGTGAAGCGTGGATTTTGGTCCTAATTTACAAGAGTATGCACCAATGTATACGTGAGTGTATTTTGCTGTGGGTAACAAGAGAAAGACTTGGTAAGAATGTGTGTTAATCAGCGGCAAAAAGAAAAGTGAAAATATTTAGAATTATTCGTTTTTCTTATATTTCTCTAATTTTTATTGTGCTCATTGTTTCAGAAAAAGAAAATGTTGAAATATAGACAGAAAGTTTTTGAGGTACTAATGTGTGTGCAACTTTACGAGTAAATGAAGAATCTTAACTTAACCATTATTAAGTGATTTCATTTGGACATTCGTAGTTATCTGAGTGTGTGTGTGTGCAACTCTCGCCTCATACTCGAGCTTGAAAGACTTTCCAGGATTTGTAAGGTCATTAATGATGTGATTAGGTCACTATCTCACTCTGGGTATTAGGGAAAGACAGTCAACAATTACCAAGACTATCATCGTCTCTTAATGGAGAACGTGAGATAAAGATTCTGTTTCGTGAGACAGTTCACAGCATCAGAAGCCAGTACAGTATCTCGCATCGTCGTGCCTGAGAGACAGACCATCCTAACTCCCGAGTCTCTTGTCCGTCCTGGGATGTGAGACCCCACAACATATACAGCAGTGGATTACCTCACGACACCATGATCTTCAGGAATGATCACAATGTAAGTTGTTTATTCACAGTCGGTGGTGTTGGTGAACATGTTATAGTTGTACCCACCTGGAGTTTGTGAAGGAACTCAACTTGTCTTACATACATGTAATTTTGGGTTTCTCTAAACACTCCAAGTAATTGGTTTGTGAAGGTAAATATTTCACACCTGTAGTTTGCAGTGATGTTAAAATATATTCGCCCCAATTTTAATAGACACAAGCTGAATTTAACCCATTAGAATCGAGGCCCCGTCGAAATGGAGAGGTTAGGTTAGGTTAGGTTAGGTCAGGTCAGGTCAGGTCCTGTCCTGTTTGATCCCTATCTATCATTTCCCCATGTAGTTTGTGTTATTACGAAAGCTGTACCTAAACATCGCCCTGTGTCTTGAGATCGCTTCACAATTTATTAAGTATTTTCATCTCCCCAAACAAGGCAGGCTACAGGTTCTGGGATATTCCTACGACGAACAACCCTCATACCTGAATGTGGTTATCAGGTTAATTTCAAATCTCTAAGTTATATTTGTCAGCTAATGGATGTTAAGTGGACGTATCTTATGAGTCTAGGTGTAATTTTTATCTTATTTAGATTTTTTTTTCTTGTTTTCCTGTTTTAGCTGAAGTCAAATATTGTGGTACTTTCCTGTATGTTCGTTTGAGAGATATATTCACCATGCAACATTTTGTGAATCCGAACACAGGCTACCTAAGATGTTGGTAGTAATGCTGGAGGTAGTGGTGGTGATGGGGGTAATAGTGTGGTGGTGTTGGAGGTAATGGTATGATTGTGTTGGAGGTGATGTTGGGGGTACTGGTGATACTGGAGGTAGTGATGAAGTTGGTGGTGATGGAGAGTGCAGTTATTGTTGTGGTGATGTAGGTAGTAGTTTGGTGGTGTTGAAGGTAGTGATTGTGGTGGGGGTAGTGGTGGTGGTGTTGTTGTTGGTGGTGGTGAAGGTAGCGGGTATGAAGTGTCTGTCTACAACACCAGACGTTATATTTAACATCTTCAAATTAACAAGGCAATTTCCGAACCCTGAAGCTCACCAGGACTTGAGGTCGTGTATCTTCTCTCTCTCTCTCTCTCTCTCTCTCTCTCTCTCTCTCTCTCTCTCTCTCTCTCTCTCTCTCTCTCTCTCTGTTAGCACCGGTTGTGTATATATAATTTGTGTTGTGAAGGTCTTTGTTTACATATAATTTGTAACGTTACTTGTAATGGCTTCTGTTAGCCTTTAGTATAATGGCGTCGTAGCATTTTTTATGGGGGTAACATAAGTATTTTTGACATGTATACTGTTTACTTGCAGTGGGGGTGACCTCTACTGACCCGTTGTGTGGTGACGTAGCTTTTAATGACCTGTACTCACCTATCGTCTGATACCCCGACCCACATCTGCTGGCGCCAAACGTGATGACGGAAATATACATTGGCCTCTACTAACCTGTGGTGTTAATGACCCTTTGTATAAGTTAGGTCATGAAGCAGACGAGGGTTACCCGCTTCACTAACTGCTGTCTGCGTGGTTTACATTCCTCACACGCTGTTGTTGTTGTTGTTGCGCTGGTGGTGGTATTGATGCTGGTGATAGTGGTGGTGGTGGTGGTTATATTGTGGTGAGGACGTGTGTTGGCTACAATCAGTTGGAGATGCTGGTAGTGTTCGAATCTGAAACCATGATTCGAGCACTCCGAGACAATGAATCACCTTCGAATAATCCGTCCATATGGAGACCTGGATAGATTCATTTAAGTCAAGGCTTTGTTGCTGCTGTTGTGCGTCCTTAATGTTTGTATATACTCACATAGCCTTAATTAATTGAAACTCACGGGTCACTAAAGTATATTGTGGTATTTATAAAGTGTCAGGTATGGAGGTACAGGTGTGTGCAGTCGGTGCGGTGTCTCGGTACGGGGTTTATAATTGGTTTAACTTGTTGAGATATTTAGTTTTTTTTTTCTAGGTTTATCATCTTCGTAATATCTTGATCGTGGTGAAAGTGCTTTGTCATGATTTTAGGAAGGGACGGTGTGAAGCAGTGAGAGAGTCGCAATAAGTGAGTGTGAGCGTCGCAATAAGTCAGTATGAGTGAACTTTCTCTACACACCCTCCCAGTTTTTGCTCTAATCTAAACTCTTACCTCTATTCTTCCTCCATTTTAAAGCACAGTTCCGTCTCCTTCCCTTCCGCTAGATAATTACGTCTCGCCAGGTGGCCGCCTCAGCAATGAGGCGAGACACAGGTGTTCTCAGGCACGTTGTTAAACTACTACTACTACTTTGCTGTCACTTGGAATCGAGTATGACGATCATCCAGCTATGATACAATGATATGAGTTATTAGGGATGTCACCTTCGTTGGTGAGTTTTGAGGTGACTAAAGAGGCCGATGCGGGACCGGCAGAGTCGTTCACAAATGTTGCATATATGGAGGGCTGCATCTAGTGCAGGAGGGGCGGCGGCAGCGTCTTTCCGGTGTTGGCGTTTGTCTGCCTCGGTTTTCAGTCGAAAGTATTTACAACTTCTCGTGCGGTGCTCCCCCAAGCGTTACGGTGTGGAATAATCGTCTCCCAGGTGAGGGGGTCGATTTGGTACTTTTTCAGGTTTGTCTTAAGACTATCCTTATACCTTTTCAGTTGCCCTCCGGCGTTACGTTTACTGTTCGTTAGGTGACTATAAAGTAGATACTTTGGCAGTCTACTGTCGTCCATGCGGGTAACATGGCCAGTCCAACGTAGTTGTTCATGGATAATGGTAGCCTCGATGCTCCTACAGTTGGTGTCAGCAAGAATACTGGCATTTGTTCTCTTGCCTTCCCAGCGAACTCGGAGGATGGAACGTACTGTAGACTACGTTGGTAAAAGTTTTCAAGTGCCTTGAGGTGCCTCCTGTTTGTGACCCGTGTCTCGCTGCCACATAGCAGGGTGGGGAGGACCACTGCTCGATATACGTTTAACTTTGTAGATAATTTCAGCTCCCTACAGCTGAAGACACACACACTCTGACGGTCTAAGTGATGCCCGAGTTAACCGTGACAGACATTATATTGAGAGTAAAGATGAAATAATAACAACACAATAACGATATAATAATAATAATACTGTAATAGTGAAAAAAAGAAATAAGATAATAATAATAATAATGGAAAATAAAACTTCAAAATGACTGTACCGTTATAATATATCAATAATAATGATAATAATATTAACTGTTGAGTGTTTTTGTTGTTGAGGGAGAGGCACATAACTGTTTCCAGGAGGCACCAGTTAAACTTTCTCACAAGGACAAACTCCAACAAACTGTGGGGAAACCGGTCAGCTTTTTTTTTTTTTTTGCATCAATTAATAGAAATTTTCCACGTGGATGTTTGCAGTTAGTTACCGCCCTCCTTCCTTCCTCCGTTATCTGGGGCTACGGATTCACCAAGTTTCAGTCTGTTGTTTTTGTCGTTCTTTCCTCGTTATCCCGTGTGGGGTGGGGATGGAAGGCAGGAGGGGTAGGGTCATTCTTTCATGATTCTTGCTATATTTGTGTGTCCTAGACGATTATTCTTATTCTAAGCAGAGATTCTTTACGCCACTCGTGTTCTTTTCATTTCGTTTATCATTCTCAGAGATGCTACTGTATAATTATTTTTAAACTAGATTCTGAAGGACATTTGGTTACTGTAGTTATTTATCAAGGCAAGTTCCCGGATTCTCAATAGGTTCATCACGGTAACTTGTCCTCGCGCGTTATGATTAAAGAACCCTCGGCATCAAGCTGACCGACTTACGGCAACACAACAAAAATAACTCCTATCACGGCGTCAGATTTACACCGAGTAGGAAAGAAGTTACGTGGGTCTCTGTAGCCTTTCGTTCTCGTCTCCGTCTATGTTCATTTCACCTACGAGTTAGTCTGCGTCTTTTACCCATGTTTAGTCAGCCCAACACCCGCCTCTTCTGATCTGGCTAATAGGTATTTATTTTCTCGTGTTAATCCGGTGAAAAAGTATGTCTTGACGTCCACCATACAGCTAAATAATGTTGTGTACTGGTGCCTGATGTGATTAATTGGCACCGTCGTTAATTAGCTCACTGGCGCTGTTTAAGGACGCCGGGAACTGTGGTGAAATCCAATTGATCTATTCCGGTTTCACTATTGCGGAACAACTAATGTGTGTGTTAACATTAATGGTCAAATATTTAGGTGGAGGGAGGGGTAGTGAGGGAGGTGTGAGGTGAGGGAGGTGTGTGAAGTGAGGAGGGTGTGTTAGGGGAGGGGGTGTTAGGGGAGGAGGGTGTGAAGTGAGGGAGGTGTGTTAGGTGAGGGAGGGGGTTAGGTGAGGAGGTGTGTTAGGTGAGGACGGTTTGTTAGGTGAGGAGGGTGTGTTGGGTGAGGAAGGGTGTGTTGGGTGAGGGAGGTGTGTTAGGTGAGGGAGGGTGTTAGGTGAGGAGGGTTGTGGGTGAGGGAGGGTGTGTTAGGGGTGAGGAAGGGTGTGTTGGGTGAGAAGGGTGTGTTAGGGTGAGGGAGGGTGTGTTAGGTGAGGGAGGGTGTGTTAGGAGGAGGTGTGTTAGGTGAGGCAGGGTGTGTTGGTGAGGGAGGGGTGGGTTAGGTGAGGGGAGGGTGTGTTAGGTGAGGGAGGGGTGTTAGTGAGGGAGGTTTGTTAGGTGAGGGAGGGTGTGTTAGGTGAGGGAGGTGTGTTAGGTGAGGGAGGTTTGTTGGGGTGAGGAGGGTGTTAAGTGAGGGAGGGTTTGTTAGGTGAGGGAGAGTTTGTTAGGTGAGGGAGGGGTGTTAGGTGAGGGAGGGTGTGTTAGGTGAGGGAGGGTGTGTTAGGTGAGGGAGAGTTTGTTAGGTGAGGGAGGGTGTGTTAGGTGAGGGAGGGTTGTAGGTGAGGAGGTGTGTTGGGAGGGGAGGTGTGTAAGTGAGGGAGGGTGTTAGGAGAGGGAGGGGGGGGTGAGGGCGGGTGTGTTAGGTGAGGGAAGGTGTGTTAGGGGTGAGGGAGGGTCTGTTGGGTGAGGGAGGGTGTGTTAGGTGAGGGAGGTGTGTTAGGTGAGGGAGGTGTGTTGGTGAGAGTGTTAAGGAGGGAGGGTGTGTTGAGAGGGAGGTGTGTTAGGTCAGGCAGGGTGTGTTAGGTGGGAGGGGTTAGGTGAGGGAGGGTGTGGGTGAGGGTGTGTTGGGGAGGGAGGGTGTTGGTGAGGAGGGTTTGTGGGTGGGAGGGTGTTGGGTGAGGTGGTGTGTTGGGTGAGGGAGGTGTGTTGGGTGAGGAGGTGTGTTAAGTGAGGGAGGGTGTGTTGGTGAGGCAGGGTGTGTTACGTGAGGAGGTGTTGGGGAGGGAGGTGTGTGGAGAGTGTAGGTGAGGGAGGTGTGTTAGGTGAGGGAGGTGTGTTAGGGTGAGGAGGGTTTGTTAGGTGAGGGAGGGTGTGTTAGGTGAGGGAGGGTGTGTTAGGTGAGGGAGGGTGTGTTAGGTGAGGGAGGGTTTGTTAGGTGAGGGAGGGTGTGTTAGGTGAGGTAGGGGTGTGTTAGGTGAGGGAGGGTGTGTTAGGTGAGGGAGGGTGTGTTGGGGTGAGGGAGGGTCTGTTGGGTGGGAGGGTGGGTGAGGGGGTGTGAGGGGGTGTGTTGGGGGGTGTTGGGGGAGGTGTGTTAGGTGAGGGCGTGTGGGTGAGGAGGGTGTGTTAGGTGAGGGAAGGGGTGTGTTAGGTGAGGGAGGGTGTGTTAGGGTGAGGAGGGTGTGTTAGGTGAGGGAAGGGTGTGTTGGGTCAGGCAGGGTGTGTTGGGGTGAGGGAGGGTGTGTTGGGTGAGGGAGGGTGGTGGTGAGGGGTCTGTTAGGAGGGAGGGTCTGTTAGGAGAGGGAGGGTGTGTTAGGTGAGGAGGGTGTGTTAGGAGAAGGGTGTTGGAGGGCGGGTGTGTTAGGTGAGGGGGGTGTGTTAGGTGAGGGGGTGTGTTAGGTGAGGGAGGTGTGTTAGGTGAGGGAGGGGTGTTGTGAGGGGGGTGTGTTAGGTGAGGAGGGTGTGTTAGGTGAGGGAGGGTGTGTTAAGGGAGGGAGGGTGTGTTAGGTGAGGAGGGTGTGTTAGGTGAGGGAGGATGTGTTAAGTGAGGGAAGGTGTGTTGGGTCAGGCAGGTGTGTTGGTGAGGGAGGGTGTGTTAGGTGAGGGAGGGTGTGTTAAGTGAGGGGGGGTGTGTTAGGTGAGGGAGGGTGTGTTAAGTGAGGGAGGGTGTAGGTGAGGCAGGGTGTGTTGGTGGGAGGTGGTGAGGGGGGTGTGTTGGGTGAGGGAGGGTGTGTTGGGTGAGGGAGGTGTGTTAGGTGAGGGAGGATGTGTAGGTGAGGAAGGGTGTGTTAGGTGAGGAGGTTGTAGGTGAGGGCGGTGTGTTAAACATTATGCCCATGGTGTTCCGTCACCTTGGTTGGTAAATGTCACGGACGAGGTATGGGAAGGCGGTGTAGGCGTAGGCAACGACCTCACCCATACTTGCACAACCATCTTCACCTCCATCCAATACCACCATCCTACCACACCCACCGCCACCTTCGAACGCCACAAGCATCACTATCACCACTATTCTGACCACCACAATCTCACTACCATCATCAATAAGAACAGGAGCAGCAACACTGTATGAGGAATGTGTACCAGGCTTACTGTAGTTAGTGAGGCGGATCACCCTCGTCAACTTCATGACCCACCCAAGGGTCATTAACACCTTAGGTCACTAGAGGTCATTAATGTTACGTCATCACGATAGAGGTCACCAGACGAGAGATAGATGAGCAGAGGTCATTCCCAGTTACGTCACCACACAGCAGGTCAGTAGAGGTCATTACTAAAGATATAACCATATGTACCCCGCACAGAAGTTGTTTGGACATACTTCCTAGCCCCCATTAGTCCCTGTTCACCTAGCAGTAAAGTAGGTACCTGTTGTAAGTCGTAAGTTGCGAATTCGTATTCAGGGAGTTGTTGGAGCTTCCAATAACTTGATGACATAAACCACTGACTCTTCAGGCTTCTACGCCCTTAACTCGTGAGACATAAAGGCAAGCACTGTAAACGCTTCTGCGCTTCACCTTACACAAGGATGTAGGGGAGTGCCCAATAAAAAAAAAAAATGTAAGCGGGTGCCCAATAAACTAACCCCCTCGGTGGCATCCGTCATCATGCAAGAAGCCAGCAGACATTAAAGGTGGCTACACAATAGGTCGGTAGAGGTCGCGCTACTCTTTGGCAGTTAAGTGTCATATGTCACCACACTACAGGTCAGTAAAGATCATTAGTAGTTCCTATATGCCGCGTCACCATGCTTGAGTTCACTATTAGTTTATGGGGTCACCAGAGGGTACTTACCACAACCTGAAACCATGACAACCACAGCTCTAACATCAACAAACATACACTACCACAAACAACGACAGCAGAGCACAAACAAGGGTGTCTACCACAAACAACGACCTCTACAAGTCACAAACAAGGGCACACTTCCACCACCACAAACAGAACCATGGGACGAGCGTGTCATTAGGCAGTTGATGACCTCCCTCACGTACGGCCACACAAGGCAATTTACAGGTGATGCTCTACACACACACACTCACTGAGCTATTAACAGAGAACAACACGTGTATGCCTTTTGGTGATGCCCTTATGACATACATACATACATACATACATACATACATATATACATACATACAGTCTGGATAATTATGACCTCAGGTCCCGGTGAGCTTTATGGTTCGGTAATTGCCTTAGTAATTTTAAAGACGATAAATATAAAATGTGGTGTGGACAGACACTTGACACCCGCTACCTTCACCAACCAACACTACTACCTCCAACACCTCCAACACCACCAACACCTCCACCACCACCACCACCACCACCACCACCTCTACCACCACCACCACCTCTACCACCACCACCACCTCTACCACCACCACCTCTACCCACCCACCACCACCACCTCTACCACCACCACCACCACCACCTCTACCACCACCACCACCACACTCTACCACCACCACCACCTCTACCACCACCACCCCACCTCTACCACCACCACCACCTCTACCACCACCACCCTCTACCACCACCACCACCTCTACCACCACCACCACCTCTACACCACCACCACCACCACCTCTACCACCACCACCTCTACCTACCACCACCACCACCACCTCTACCACCACCACCACCACCTCTACTACCACCACCACCTCTACTACCACCACCTCTACCACCACCATCACCTCTACCACCACCACCACCTCTACTACCACCACCACACTCTACCACCACCACCACCACCTCTACCACCACCACCTCTACTACCACCCTCTACCACCACCACCTCTACTACCCACCACTCTACCACCACCACCTCTACCACCGTCACCTCTACCACCACCAATAGTACAACATGTGACCAAGGAGACGTGGTTTTGTGCCAATGTCCGTCACTTGAGACCTGAAACAGTACACGCAGAGTAACGTATACGACCTTCTGCCAGTAATTCCAAGTAGCATGCGACGTATTCCCAGCAACACACTGACGTACTCCTAGCAACACACTGACGTACTCCCAGCAACACACTGACGTACTCCCAGCAACACACTGACGTACTCCCAGCAACACACTGACGTACTCCCAGCAACACACTGACGTACTCCCAGCAACACACTTACGAACTCCCAGCAACACACTGACGTACTCCCAGCAACACACTGACGTACTCCCAGCAACACACGACGTACAACAGATTCCGGGTGCAGGGGAACAGACGAGACTGACTCCTTTGTTGACTAGACCATCGAGGGCGTTTTTCCCTCCTCGATCAGGACCCGTGTTTTTGGAGGAACTTATTTTCTTTTTCTTTTTTGTTTTGTATAATGATTCAGCCACTATTACTACCCACCTGTTATTATCTCTCTCTCTCTCTCTCTCTCTCTCTCTCTTGTTAGTGGTATGTTGACTATACTGTAGAAGGTATATACAGTAAAGTTTATTAACGAAATTATCTTGTTACGTTAGATGCCGTTTCGTTATATCGTTAGTTATTTGTAGTGAAGTTGGTATTGAAGTGAATTCGTGTAAAATATTATGAATCGAGTCAGTCAAAACAGATTCATATGTGTTTGAATTATTTTTTTTTCCTGCTCCGTTATTTATGAAGTTTTATATTTGATCGCTTGAATGAATGGGGAAAAAAATGTAAAGTGAAATGTTGGACAAGATGGCTGACGGGCAAACCAAGCGACGGATACTCTTAAACGAGACAGATTTTAGATAGATAATAAAATAATGGAAATAAACCCAATTAGTGTCCCTTTAGCTTATTTATTTAAATGATTGTAATGTTATTTTATTTAGTTATTTCTTTAGCTCAAATACAACAGTTGGTGGTTTCTCAATTTTTTTCTTCAGTTTTAGGAGGAATTTCACCATAACAACGTTTATGAAGGCAAACCAAGGTAGTGGTGGTGGTGGTAGTGGTGGTATAGAGTCGCTCGTAACTTACCATAATATACAGTTTACTGCTGGAGCAATTTTTATCCGATTATTTTTCGCACTGCGCCTCGATTCCCTCTGTGTCTGTCTGTCTGTATGTCTGTCTGTGCTAATAATCTTCTGTGCAGTGGAAAAAAATCTCTGTACCCTACTACCCTACTGACTGACTGTACCTTACTGACTGGCTGTACCTTACTGACTGACTGTACTTGGACCACCTTGTAGCTTACACAAGAACCTAACCTAACCAGTTTTTGAGTTGGTCGAGGATAAAGACTGATATTTAGTAGTTGTAGTTGTGGTTGTATTAATAGTTGTAGTAGTGGTAGTAGTAATTAATAGTTGTAATAGTGGTTGTTGTATTGATAATTGTAGGAGTGGTTTTTCTATGGATAGTTGTAGTAGTGGTTGCAGTAATTATAGTTGTGGTTGTATTAATAGTTGTAGTAGTGGTTGTATTATTAATAGTTGTAGTGGTTATCATTAGTTGTAATATATTATCTTTTAACCATTGTCGAAATAGATATGTCCGTGTGAAGATAATGTGCTCATTGGGTTTAGTCAGTGCAGTAATGATGTCACTTTATTACCTTACATCATCACAGAGCAGAGAACTCACCAGTCATTATAGATTCTACAATGCACAATATACTTATCTTTTATATTATATTCTCATTGTATCTCTTATTATAGTCGCATCGGAAGAGTATGTCAATGGAAGTCGAATCTGTATTTTGTTTATAATCGTTTGTGTTTTGTTTTTAAGTGAGTTTATTGTGTCATTTATAGTTTTACTTGTGTGATCGCATCTTTTTCTGACTTGTCTTATCTCTCTCTCTCTCTCTCTCTCTCTCTCTCTCTCTCATTTCCACGCCCCTCTTCGTCATTTCTACACACCTCCAACTATTTGTTCACGCCCCCTTTCTCTCATTTCCCCATACCGCCCTCTCATTTATACGTCCCTCTCTCTTTTCCACGTTCTTCTCTCTCTCTCTCTCTTATTTCCACCCTCCTCCCTCTCTCTGACCTATGGGGCCAAGTTTTATGGTACTGTCAATGTTTAGCGCCGCGTGTTGTCTTTCGTAATAGCATTTTCAAGTTCATAATTTGCATTCCATCTACACATACACGAGTACCTTCATCACCAACCTTACCGTGATGTAACTTTAGGGCGTGGTGACGAGTTGCAGGAGAGAGAGAGAGAGGTTGAAAAGAAAATTGGTAGGTGGAAGAAAAATAGATGGTGAAAATGATAGGAAACTGTTAGGAGGAAAAGAGTGAAGGTAAATGAATATGAAAGTTGGCAAGTAGAAGAGAGTAGGAGAAAGTGAGTGAAGACACAGGCCCTAAATGGCAGGGAAATAAAAAAAACAAAAACAAAGAAAAATGAAAAAGGTTGAAAAGAAAGAAAAATATATGTAAGGATGAGTGTGGGAGTACCGGGGAGGAGGCCACAGCTCAGGATGAGTGTGGGAGTACCGGGGAGGAGGCCACAGCTCAGGATGAGTGTGGGAGTACCGGGGAGGAGGCCACAGCTCAGGATGAGTGTGGGAGTACCGGGGAGGAGGCCACAGCTCAGCAAACGTAGTTCGTTAACCTGCACTGAAGGTCAGGAGGTGTCCGGGCTTGACGGCGTCCATGAAGACCCGAGGCCTCGTGGGGTCTGACACCATCGCCACCTTCCGCCACACTTGCATCAACACTCACACGATTCTGTTGATCTCCTTCTGCCCTGGTCCTGATGATCCTGAGGCTTTACCCCCCTCCCCCCCTCCCGCTGGTGCTGACGGTGTGGCTGACTCTTCTCCGTGTATCATAACACTGTCGTCAACCCCTAAGCACCACCCACAGTGTCATGTCTTAAACGCTGGCATATATGACCTGTTAGAGCTCCAGGGCCTGACAGTAGATTTAGTGAGTCCGTCGCGTGTGGTGGTTCATCACCTGACGTAGAGTCTTAGCTGCTAGTCTCTCGTCTCTGCTGTGTCTACGAGAGCACATATCCAGTCGCCTAGCCTCATAGAAGCCTCTGTCTGGCGTCAACTACCGCACATACTCAAGCTTCTCGTCTCCTAATCTTTTACCTCGACTAACCATTTACAAGAACGCATATCCCATCCATCGACTCGCACGGTATACTTCTCCACCGGGCATAAACAAACTCCTCATCCCCTACTCTTACACCCACGACAGCGTAACACCTCCGTCTATAACCAGTATCTCGAGGCAGTAGTTTATCCCATACCAGCAGACGATTATAACCTTGTACGTCAGGAGGCCGGGAAGACTCTTTAGGTTAGGCTCATACGAGGCCAATGGTGTCTCGGGCTACAACACCAGGTGAGATATTGTTATTATTTTTATTACCTTGATGAACAGTGATCACGACGAGTTTATTATTTCATTGTTAATTGTTTTACTGAAGAAATTTGAGTAACTACATCTTCGTATTTTAGTAATTAAATATTAAAGTTTAAGGTAAATATAATGAGAAATACTGAATGAAAATGAATGAGTTTAAGGCAATTACAACTATGAATGTTTTATGAGGAACAACTTTAACCATTTGTTCACAACTAATAGCATTTATACTTGACTAAAGAGGAGTGAGTTTATAGTCCATGAAGATGCCGTAAATTTAATCCATTCAATGTAAAAAGTTTGTGTTGTAAGAGTGCCAACCGTTTATAAAATATATCAACATGCAATGGACGATTATCACTGATATATTTTACCTTGATTTAATCCCCAAGAATTATATATGAATTATTAAACCGTTAAATGTATATTAACAATTGTCATTGAAAGGTGAAAACAAACTGGATTTAATTATATATTTAAGTTACACATTACAGTAAACCGAATATATGATGTATTCTTTATAATCTCCTGTAATATGAATTATTGTTTTGTAGCATTTATTACTTTAACAATTACAGAACTACAGTGATGACAAGACAGAACTTAGTTATTTTACAGAGTTCACCACACAGCTCTCGTCACCATCACCACTAGTCTACGGACAGTCACCATAACTTACCGATAAAACTAATTGAAAACTATTAAGTAATTTGAAAGTTTGTAGGATTTTTAATTAATTAGGAGAATCTTAGAGTATTTGTTATTATTTACACGTGGTACATAAATAATGAGGAAATTATCCGTATTTTCTTGTCACTCAAATTTACCTGTTAAAAATATCAGGTTTGTATGTATATGGTTGGGTTGTATGGTTCATGGTGTGTGTGTGTGTGTGTGTGTGTTTCTCGGTTATAAAACACTGGTTAAATAACAATTCGACGGTTAAACCACAAGCATCTTTACCGGAACCACATCCTGACCACGGTGATGCATAACTCTCTCTCTCTCTCTCTCTGTAGTAGTTATAGTGGTAGTAGTAGTAGTAGGTGTTGTAGTAGTATGCTAAAGAATGAGAGGGTCTAGAAAAAAATAGAAATCTGAACCTGTAATGAAAATCTGAACCCGATATAGAAATCCGAACCCGCAATAGAAATTTGAACCCGTAATAGAAATCTGGAATCGATAAAACAGAAATAAAGCAACATCTCCTTTATATCCTCCCATAATATAATTAATTTTCAGAACATCTTTTCCGGGAATTTATTTTTTATATTAACTTCTCGGGCAGGCAATGTGAGTGAGTCTTATTGTGAGTATTGTGAGCCTAGCATGCGTGGTCTCCATAATGTGATAGTCGTGCCTGGGAATTACACCGTTCTTATTCCAGGAAGATCGTGGGTTCTTGGTTCATAATCCTTGTGTTTGTGGTGGGAGGGGAGTGTGGGTGTGGCTATTGTTATTATTATTATTATTATTATTATTATTATTATTATTATTATTATTATTACTATTTGTTATTATTTATTGTTATTATTATTATTATTATTATTATTATTATTATTATTATTATTATTATTATTAATCCGCCTCTTGCCACGATATTATTTACTTTAATATTTTTTTCGTTGAGCAAAACAGAAAGGAAAACAATACAATATAAAATGAAAGTACTTTAAATAAACTAAAAATCGTTTGATACAATACTGGAAACTGAAAAACACAAAAGCGAGTCAGCTTAGATTTTTTTTTTTGCCGTCTCAGTGAGTGAATTAATCAATCAACGGAATATTAGTGTCGGAACAGCTGAAAAATAATGTCTAGATTTTATAAAATAAACAATTTTACAACTGGGTATTATTTTTCGGTGACTGTATTATAAATTTTGAGTATTTTTTTAGCATATTGTTGTGAGGAAAATATACCAGCTATGCACAATTAAATGTTAAGTCAAACGAAGTAAAATACAACAGTAATTTCGGAAATATATTGTATTAAACACCAACAGTATATTTCTGTTATTAAATCCCCAGTAATTTTTTGGTAATGACTTGATAAACTGTCAGTAAATTTATGTGAACGAGTCAGGTCGTTTTAGAAAGTAATTAACGTTTTTGGCTCATGTGATACGAGATGAAAATAACAACCAATGTTATGTCAAATTACGGTAATACTTATTGAAAGAGAATGACTGCTAATAATACTACCAAATTATAGGACGTACTCAGTGGGGGTAATAATTGAAATTAACAAATAATATCATTTAATGGATGTGGATAAGTATGGATAATCAGGCGGTGTGGTGGGTAATATCCGTGGATAATCAATAATTTTCTGGCATGAAACTGATTTGTACCCGATGTTAATAATCACTTACGATTTATCAAACTGTAATGGCAATAATATAAAAAAAGTCTTAGTGTTTGCTGATGTAATGATATCAATATTTGACTGTGTGTAATGATAGGTTATTGCACTGCTTTCGCCGCTCAAGACCGCAACCTGGGTCTGTCTACTCTACCTTGTTTCTTATGGTGAATATTCCTAGCAAGTGGTGAATTCAAGGACACTCTCTCTCTCTCTCTCGCGCGCGCGCGGAAGGTTGGTTCATGGCAAGAAATCATGGCTGCCATTTCATAGTCTTTCTTTTTTTTCTCTTGTATGATATTATTATCAACTCCTTCATCATTTTCTTTTGCCACCTTTATTTCTTTCTCATACTCCTTCATTTCCATCTCCAAAATTTATTCATTATCCTCCACCTTCTTTTCTCCTCTTATCCTACTCTCCTCTTCATCCTTTTTTATTCCTCCATTCTCTTATTACACCTGTTTGTCATCTCTCTTTACGCCACCTCCTACTCCTTCTCCTCCTCCTTCACCTTCTCTCCCACCCCCCACTTCTCCCTCCTTCCCCTGGCCTTGGTAGCGCCTCCTCCCCCTCACCATGCTGCCCGTAATACCAGACTGTTTTCAGTAATCACTACATGCGCGTCTTACGCCAAGGACGGCCATTACTTTTTTCTTTTTTATAATATATTGTATTAACAAAATGACTAGGCTGTGTTGCTGAGCTGCATCGAGAATACTTTACCGTGAGTTGCTGGTTGTTTTGTGCTGGTAATGTTTGTATGTTGCAGTCGTTATACTCGCCTCGAATTTGAATATTGTAAATATTAATAAGTTGACGAGTTGTAGACCTTGTACAATTTATCCCGCAGTTATTGTAGCTGGGTTATATAACACTACCTTCTGGTCTGCTTGGGACCCTGGCCCGGCCCGGCCCGGCCCTGCTTTTGTTCATACAACTTGGACTTACTTACGTAACGTCTGTGCTTGCTGTTGCGTAACTTGACCTTGC
The DNA here is from genome assembly GCF_018991925.1 of Homarus americanus. Taxonomy (NCBI): domain Eukaryota; kingdom Metazoa; phylum Arthropoda; class Malacostraca; order Decapoda; family Nephropidae; genus Homarus; species Homarus americanus. The sequence continues at coordinate 5,036,820 of NW_024731852.1, forward strand.
TGATTGCTGGGTAACCGCGCGCTGCTATAATTTGGGTAGTTTTACCCCCGTTTCCCGCTAGACACGTTATTTTCACTGCCGGTCGAGTTTAAAATATGTATGGAAATTATATAATGGGGAAAGTAACTATTATTGCATACGAAACGGGAGAAAGTTCTGCCACCAGGTGTGAGGGGATGATCACCTCTCACAATGCTCCCAAGAAAAGAGCTTCACAGGTCTGCTAAGCGTCTGGTAAGCAGCATCTCCGACCGCCACATGTTTCGACTTTCTCGTTACTATTGTTAAAATATAACTGCCACAGTCATCCAGGTACAGTTCCCACCTCTACATAATAGAATTACTTATGTCAGCTATTCCAACCTTTTAGCTACATAAAAAAAACAAATCACACAAGCAATTAACTTAAAAAATGTACAGATAAATATTTACTTAACGATCTCAAGCATACTGTTAAATTAGAAAAAACCCTCGATGTACTGTACACTTCAGACCTGTAGACGATGTGGTATGTCAACGACCCAACGGATTTAGTTAGCGTATAAGAAAAAAATGAACCCTTGCTATTATTATCTTACGTTTGTTATGCGGCAAAAACAACAGACTGAGCGCGGGTGATCTCAGAGTGTGTAATATAATTTAAAGCCAAACTGAGGATAGTACTGTACCTCAACCCGCTTGACATAATGCTATTCAGATAGAGCAATACAAAAGTGTGACAAATAAATACCAAGCTTTATAAATACTGCCAATGGTTATCCTATCTGCATTCGGGATAGGACGGGGCAATACTGATGAACAAGGTACTCCAACCATAAAATAGAAACATAAAAATAAATTGCTTTTACGTAAACTCTATATATTTACATTAACAGCAACACCTGTGAGCTGTCTAACTTTCGCGGTTATATATTCATATTTTTTACACAGCTGACTTCCCACCGCCCACCAAAGACTTATCTTAATTATTCCACAAATTCAAATTAAACTGTAATAATTAAAACAAGTTGTAGCTGATTTAACCAACATATTCAAGAGTAAATCTGCTTTACTTTCTCGTTAATGTCGTTTACGTAAAATCTTTTAAATACTCATCGTTAACGAAAAAATTTGAATTGTAAATAGCATTAGCGAATACATCACCCCCCGTTCATGGCTGGTAGAAATATTGACCATGTTTTAGTATCTTGTTGTCTATTTGCTAATCACATAGGTAGTATCATTCATTCTCATCCTCCAGTGAGTAGAAAAATATAATTAGTGATGAGATGGTAACTGTCTGTAAATTTATACCGGGTTTGTGATGCTGCCTCCGGGTTGTGTTTTGCTTTCTCACTCCTCAGTCTTCCGTTAGGTTTGTCTCCCGTTTCTCTTACTAAACCTCAAGCCTCCTCCCATTCTTCTAACCCTTGTCTTCCTTTTCACTCAATTTTAATTTGCTTTTACCCTTTTCTGTACTTAGTTATGGCCTTCAGTTTAAAGTATAAGGTGGGTTTCAGCTTGGCATCATATCTCGTTAAATAAGTTCCTGCCACGACTAGCAAACAGGTGGTCTATCCTTCCTAGTAAGTACCGTATAGGGTGGTCCAAAAATTAAAAGTTGAAATTTTAATTTAGACATATGTCGCCCTAATCAGGGCCGGATTCAGGAGTGGGCAGCTGCCCAGGGGCCTCCACAATCTGGGGCCCTCCACATATTACAATATTTTATTTATTTGTTTATTCATTTGATTTAGTTTTATTTTAATTCTTTAAAATTCATGTTTTTTCTATTCCATCACGTAAAACTATGTTCAGCAAGAAGCGTGATAGAAATTAGGCTAGCTACTCCTTGAAATTCATGAATACCTGGTTTTCCTATGAACCGTATATTTTTAATGAATGCTATTGTTTGGGTTGCTAATAATATATTTAGAATTCCACAAACATATATTGATTAAAAATGAACTACATGGAATAACGAAATTGAGATTAAAAAAAATAAAATAACTGCATATGGCTTCAAAATTCTCCAAAAACGTGTTCAAATTTCAAAATTTTCACGGGGGTCATACAGCGCTCCCCAGAACTCCCAGATGTTTAGGCTCGCTTCACTCGCCACCCCACCCTCTTGGGTAGTTATAATGAGGGGGGCCTCCACAAAGAGGCTGCCCATGGGCCTCCACAGGTCTAAATCCGGCACTGGCCCTAATACCTTTACCCCAAACATGTCTTCAGGCAAAATTTCAGTTCCTTATCTCAATATTCAGGGGTCCCACATTTCGTGAGCAGTGAGAGTGTACTTCTCTCTGAAGAGAAAGACCTTAAGAGCATAAATGACCTTTGCTATCCATCTGGCTTGGTGGAAGGCCCCAGGTGCCCTGGTCTTTACACCTTCCTCTACTCTGTAATCCTTTTGCGCTACCGCTCACAGGATGAGTGTGGGGTGCACAATAAAGTAGCCGCTGTAAGCGGCAAAATAAAAAATAAATCCCTCTGGAATTTCCCCAAGAAGGTGTATGCCAGGACAATGCGTTCCTTGTAATCGTCCTTGAGGTGAGCTCGAATTTTTATGAGACTGAAATAACTAAACGTTTTGCGGGACCCCTAAACGTCATCCAATTTTCTTCAAATTTTATACAAAGCTACACTCGGGTACATGAAGTGCAACGAGGGCACCATGTGCTCGCTTGGTTCAGACAATTTTCAAATTTTCGCCCTATAATTTGGACCACCCTACCGTACACACTAGTCCAAACATTGGGTCTAATCCTGACTCTGAACAATGTACTGTAGTACAAGCAAAGATACATATGATAAAATAATATACGTCGTAAAAAATAAGACCGAATATTTTGGACTTTGACGGACTTTCAGCAGAGGTAAGTGATATTATTTTGTGTTTAGTTGAGTTTACTGTTCGAAAAAGGTATCGAATGTATTTGTATTGGTTATTTATAAAGTAGTTATTGTTGCATGCTCAAGTGAATCATATAGTTCTGGATATAAAATTCTTACGGTTGGTTCACCAGAAGCTACAACTTATATCTTAGTTTACTTTAAGAATTTTGTTACATATCGTGTCATCAACATTGGCACAATTTTCACAGTGCACCACCACCACCTTTGTTTTATGTGTTATTTAACATTATTTTTAGTTTTACTTCGAAAATCTCCTTGTAGTACTTTTTTGACATGAGAAATTGTTTCACAATTTAATATTGCACTTTGCGCCGTAGGGGAGGAGCCCGCCAACCTGGTGTAACAAAATGTTCGTGTAGTATAAAACTGAGGGTAACGGCGGGGGGCAGCAGCCAGTCGGAGTGAACCAGCAAGAGATGAATATTCATATGGATGGCATGGTGGATAAGTTAACCCAGCTGGGAGGCGGTGGAACCTGCCTGAGTCGGGGTTTGAAAGATACAGCAGTCTGAAAGTTCACCGTTGCTTCTGCTCATGCATGTATGTATGTATGTACAGTAGCTAAAACAACCATCTGTGCATACTTTGTGGGAAACAATATGAGGCCATGGATGATAAATTTTGGTATACGAGGGCTATCAGCTAGTCACACGCAAAATTTCGGAGCATATCGACCCCTACCTGCACAGATAGTTGTTTTAGCTGCTGCACATACCGTTACATTATAATACATGTGCAAAATCATCACAGTCTCTCCGAAATAAACGAGTTGATGGACACAATTAATGGCCACAAAACTGCATTTCTCTTCTATATTTCTACTTGGATCGATGGTACTGGGCTTAATTTATCGGCGAGTAACGTACAATTGCTGTCCTCCCATCAATCGTACTGTATACAAATAGCTTACTATAAATTCTCTCTCTCTCTCAAAATAACTTGTTTGCTCCAAATTTTGCAACTGTACCTTGGACTCATTAACGCTTTATGCATTTAGTGATCAAGAAAAATAATGTATAAGTATCGTGGGTATAACTGAATTATTCCTGAGCATCCGGAAGGTTTAGGGAGAACCATTCACCAATTTTTCGCACTGATTTACTTTTGTGCCATTGGTTAATAATGATGTAAGTTCATCTGCTGAAGTACTTGTCAAACCAAGTCTCTCTCTCTCTCTCTCTCTCTCTCTCTCTCTCTCTCTCTCTCTCTCTCTCTCTCTCTCTCTCTCTCTCTCTCTCTAGTGTTACAGAAATGAGAGAACATTCTACATTTTTTTTTACTCTGGCTAAGGAATTTGTAATTTGTTTAAATGAAGTTTAGTATGCAACCGAGGATAGACTTGGATTAAAAACCCTAATCGTCATTGTCTGAGCTTTTGTGTAAATGGACCTTAGTATGCAACCGAGGTGCTAGGATTAACTAGGCTAACGCATGCAAATTACACTGCAGCTCGATAAGAGTTGTGTAGCAAGTAATAGTTTTGTAAGTTTATCATTTTAGATATTTTCTTTAGATGGTGAAGAATACTGTGCCTTTTGTCATATAGATTTTTTTAAGGCTTGAGAAAAATATTCAGTTGATTAGTCTATTTGAATAATTGCTATTATTTAAATTGGTTTTAATTGAAACAGATACAGAGTGGATAATAATAACAATGTAAACATGGCTGAGCCAGTTGAGAGTCTGAACTCTCTTGTAGGCACCTGATATATACTTTACATTTATCTCAAGGAAGTATTATATAACATTTAGTATCATCTGGAATAGTACACATAGCATGGTGGTAATAAGAACATCTGAGAATGTTACCACGGTTGTCACTTCAGTATTTATTTATTTATTATTTTATTTATATTTATTTTTATAATGTATAAGACGTTTCAAAGGATAGGATCGCTTATACACCAATCACTAAGTCACTTTATACAGAAGCTCCCATATTTTAAGAATTAGTTATCCTTTCTTCTTGACACTGAATATCGGATAAAATATTCTCTTTTCAATGGCCGTGGAAAATAGAATCGCTCAGGTGATAAAACCCTCCAACGTTATTCAGTTTTAATTTAATGTAATTTTTTCCTGTCAAATTTGTGAATGACACTTAAGCCAATTATCCGAGAATTTGACGCTACGTGATTCACCAGTTTGTCAGGATACATTTACAAGTCCAGATGGTTGGTGATCCATTACTCGTGATGCCAGAAACGACTCTTCCAGTAAGGTGTTGTGTCAGGGTGATTTTTTCTGGGCATCATATACAGGTATATTTATCTATCCATGAAAGTATTGGTAGCGGAGAGTCATATTCATAGTAATATTTTATTTTATTTTATTTTATTTTTTATTTAATTGGATCACATGAAGATTAAAACACCTCTAGCTTATTTCACCTGAATATTAACCATCCTAATGCTATCCTAACTTGATTTAATTCCCATAGGTAATGTTAGTGGTTAATCTTCTGGTGAAACAACAATGGGTGTCTAATCTTCAGGTGTATCTATTATTATTATTATTTTTATTATTATTATTATTATTATTATTATTATTATTATTATTATTATTATTATTATTACTATTATTAATATTATTATTATTGGCGGTTGTGGAGAGCTACGTACAGTTGGCGTTAACATACTGTACATCATACACCATGCGCAACAAACGTATTGTACTGTATATTGATTCCCAAAACTCCCGCGTCACACACTGAAATTATCAAGTTGTATTCTTGTTGTCTCATTATATATATATATATATATATATATATATATATATATATATATATATATATATATATATATATATATATATATATATATATATATATATATATATATATATGTATAAAATATATATATATATATATATATATATATATATATATACATATATATATATATATATACATATATATATATATATATATGTATATATATATATATATGTATGAAATATATATATATATATATATATATATATATATATATATATATATATATATATATATATATATATATATATATATATATATATATATATATATATATATATATATATATATATATATATATATATATATATATATATATACTGTATATGTGTGTGTGTGTGTGTGTGTGCGCGTTGATATTGACCATTCTTGTACCGGGTCCCTTTTTTTCGGTGTAATTCATATAATAAACCTATCCCTCCCTCCTTCCTTCCTTCCTTCCTTCCTTCCTTCCTTCCTTCCTTCCTTCCTTCCTTCCTTCCTTCCTTCCTTCCTTCCTTCCTTCCTCCCTCCTTTACTCCTTCCTTCCTTCCCTCCTACCCTCCCTCCCTCTTCTCTCACCCCTATTATGACGTTGAATATAATTCGTTAAGTTCCCCACAGAAATGTTGTCAGTACTGAATGTTACGCTCGTGGGCTCTAGGTTAGGTTAGGTTCAAGAGGTTTGGTCTCTCAATGGTGTTCACTTCTTTGATCACATTGAATTTCAAAGCGTATTCAGACTCCACCGACCTTCATTCAATCACATTTGCCTATTTTTGTCATTTATTCGTTTTCTTTCAATCTAGTTTCTTCATGATTTCCTTTCGGTTCCACGGCGTTTGAGGACGATAATTTTTTTTTTTTATGGGGAATAGCCCACCCGGGCACTGGTCATCGACCCACAAGCCAAGGGGGCGAAAAAATGAGAGTAAAAAGAAATTAAAAATAGAAAAGAAAAAGCTTATATTAATCTACACCGCGAAGATACCGGAAAACCAGCTTTTTGAAGTGAGACATTGTATGAGTATGGAAACACAGAAGAAGGCAGAGCATGCCACAGTTTGGCTGTGTGAGGAAAGAAGGATGTACTATAATGGGTTATTCTAGTGTGACCGACATCCACAGAGAAACGGTGGGCACCGCGGGCAAGACGTGTGTTACGAGCCCACGGCCTTGCCGGCGGTACACATGATGCCAAATCCACCGAAAATTGCCCGTTAAAGTACCTGTAAAAGAGAGAGAGTGAAGCAACATTGCGGCGAAGAGAAAGGGAAGAAAGATTATCAAATAAAGGAGGAGAGTTAATATGACGAAATGCCGTTGATTCCTCCCTATCTAACAGTTGGACAGAAGAAGAGCCACCCCAGAAATGAGAGCAGTACTCCAAGTTAGGACGAATGAATTCCTTGTATACTTGAAGCAACTGCTCAGGAGTGAAGTAGCTACGGCATCTGTACAGCATTCCCAGATTTCGGGAGGCAGCTTTAGCAATGTTGAGGATGTGTGGCTTCCTGGACATATTAGAGGAAATGGTGAGGCCTAGCATATCTATTTTAGAATTTGGCAGACTGATTGCGTCCTGTAATGTGATTGGGGGGAGATCATCTAATTTGGAAAGTGTAATTGGTAAATACTGTGTTTTACCACTGTCGAATTTAACCAAGTTTCTCCCTCCCCATTCGGAGATGCTGCACAGATCCGCATTGATAGATGTATTGATATCAGCTTTAGAAACAGATCTAGTTCGAGAATTAGGGGGAAGGGGAAAATGTGAAGAGTGAATTATCACCGTAAGAATGGATAGAATTAGTTGTACTGCGAAGGAAATCATTGATAAAAATGAGGAAGAGATTGGTGAAAGAATAGAACCCTGTGGGACACCACTATTGATAGAGAAAGAGCTAGATATCGATCCCTCGACAACAACTGCCATGGGTCGGTTCTCAAGGAAGCTAGAAATTAGAGAACAAAGTGGGGGAGAGAAACCATAAGAGGGAAGTTTAGAAAGCAAAGACTTGTGCCGTACCCTGTCAAATGCTTTGGAGATGTCAAGGGCCACGATGAAAGTCCCCCATAATCCCTAAGAGAGGATGACCAAAGAGGGTGCAGTAGGAGAGCAGATCACCAGTAGATCTCGCCTGGCGAAAGCCATTCTGGTGATCCAACAAAAGAGAATGGCGTTCAAGGTGACGGAGAAAATGAGAGTTCAGGATAGTTTCGAAAATCTTAGAGAGGGATGAAGTTGGGCAATGGGGCGATAGTTAGAAGGATTGGAATGGTCACCCTTCTTCGGGATGGGCTGAACCAAGGCATGCTTCCAAGGAGAAGGACAAGTTTGGGTTTCGAAGCAAAGGCTGCGGCGAGCAAGCACAGGGGCCAGAACTTTAGCACACTCCATCAGAACACGAGGGGGTATTACGTCCGGTCCATGCGCCTTACTCTCATCCAGGACAGGAAACAGTGGTTACAGGACAGGAAACAGCGAGTGAGCATTAACGGCACTAAATCCGATTGGAGTAACGTCACTAGTGGAGTACCCCAAGGCTCAGTACTTGGACCATTATTATTTATTATATACATAAACGACATAGATATCGGCGTAGACAGCAACATAAGTAAATTTGCTGATGACACTAAAATAGGGCGTGTAATTAAATCTGACGGGGACTCTGCAAAACTACAGGAAGATCTAAACCAATTTTTGGAATGGTCTGAAAAATGGCAGATGAAATTCAATGTGGACAAATGTAAAGTACTTAGTCTTGGAGATGTAAACAGAGTAACCAGATATCAGATGAGCAACGATGTTATAGAGAAATCCGAATGTGAGAAAGATTTAGGACTAATGATAAGTAGGAATCTTAAGCCAAGTAAGCAATGTGTATTTGCTCAAAACAAGGCCCCGCTTCAGTATTATTGTCAACTGACATCAAAGGAGAATAAAAAAAATAGAAAGAGTGAGTACGGTTATATATATTGTGTAGTTAATAGTAGGAGAGACAATTGAGACCCTGCAATTTTGTACAAATGAGTCAGAACAGCAACCTGGGACTTGGTCACAATTTTCGTGATGCCAGCAGGGTCTACCATTAGACAACACATTATGCTTCCAATATCTTCCCAGGCGGTAGTACCTCCCTGTTTGGTAGCTGCCTACTACCTATTGCCTGAGTCAAGGTTATCAACTGGGATGTTCATTGGTTGAATCCATAGGAACTCATTACGGTGCCAATATTACCTTGGTTGTTACGGCGCTATGATAGTATTCATAATCATTCATTCATTCAGACCAATTATTTTTACTTTTTCGTACGTGAGGAGTAATGACGGAGCCGATAGTCGAAGTGATATTTTATTACTGTAATAATCTG
>NW_024731852.1:5048346-5223310 GCF_018991925.1 Homarus americanus
CCAAGAATGACAAGTGGATCACAGTTTATGCACCTCGGCTTCCTGACTGAAAATTGCCAATACGAAGATTGAGGCAAAAACAAACTTTTCACTTAAATCGAGTATCCTTTGTCAGCGACCAGAGTAAACTTGTTTCTTGATCTTATATTCAGAGACAATACGTATACATGAACGATTTATGATGAGAATGGCAGGTTTTATGACTACAAGTGAGAATCTTTTACGGCCTCTTGAAGAAAATTTTATTTTGGTATCTTTGTCATCCATTATGCCCGCCATGGTAACCTTCTAGTTCCTACTCCATCGTACATCTTGGGTCCGACTACCATGAAAGTTTACCAGTGACTTGAAAGCTCACCGCCAGCACACATTGTTGTCCTGCCAATATATACCGGTTGAGTCAGTTGTTGCCGGGACTCAGGCTCTTCTTATATGATAATGTATATGTTTCAGTGATGTGCAGTTGTTTCTATTGGTTTATGATTTATAGCCCTGTATGCCCTAATGGTGAATTATTCGTTATTGTGTATTTGGCTGTGAAATGTTCGTTATATTGTTCAATTTATTTTGTTATTATGTACGTTACTTTGTTAGTGTTATAATTAAGCTAATAATTGTTAGTGTAATTTGTGATGGCCTATTTCTTAGTGAGGTATTAATTTTGTGTGATGTTTACAGGAGGCGCCATGGTCGGGTGGACGGCGCGGTGGGAGCCGGGCGTGGGGAGGGACCAGCACCAGCACCAGCAGCGCCTCGCCGTGACCGACCACGTCGTCGCCCCCGACCCGCCCATTATCCCACTCTCCGCGCCCTCACCACCCCGCCACGCCCCTAGTCACGCCCACAACCACGCGGACATTGCCTCTCCTCAGGCGGACCCCCGAAACAGTGAAGGCAACGAGGTGCACGGACTTACAGCAGGGGCCGCCAGTGACCCTGACATTGCCCCTGTAGAGGGCAGCAGTGAGGGTGGCGCCAGGTGTGTGGAAGGTGAGCAGGGCCACAGCAGCAGGCATCACCCCACCCCTTCGTCGTCGTCTCGTGTACCTGATGATCACACTGGTCGCCCCGGTTTACCTGTAGCCAGCGTAGAGGTGGGCTCGGCGCCCCCGCCATACGATCTTTCCTTCCTGTGTCACGCACCTGCAAACCTGCCCACGCCGCCCACACCATCCGCGGCAGTTAACGGTACCTCGCGGGCGCCGTGTGTGTCGGCCGGGGACGGCGACCACAGTAGGTGGGGGGCGTCGCAGGACACAGCGCCGCTCACCACCAACGGAGAGGTGGGTCGTAGGAGGGTCAACGGCGTCGTAGTGAAGATGGCCGCTGTGGACGAGGCCGTCACAGAAGAAGGGGAGGAGGAGGAGGAGGAGGAGGAAGAAGAAGAAGAAGAAGAAGAAGAAGAGGGGGAGGAAGGGGAATTTCTGTGTGGACTTGGTCGATGGTGCTCCCCAAGTTGGGTTCAAGGCTTAGCCACCAAACAAGTGTTCCTCATTGTGTTTTCTTTAACGTCGGTGCTTCAGGGGATGTTCTACACGTACTTTGTGAGTGTGCTCACTACTGTTGAGAAGTTGTTTCAGTTAAAGAGTAAGACAACCGGAATAATCATGAGTGCCACAGAGATGGGGCAGATAGGTGGCGCTCTCTTGCTGGCTTACTACGGCGGCCAGGGACATAGACCAAAGTGGATAGGTTGGGGGATGATTCTCTTCGCCTTCTGCGCCTTTCTCTGTGCCCTTCCACATTTCTTATTTGGCCAGGAGCTGTTGAGACAGCACCTGGAAACAACACCGTCAGAGGACAGTCCTCTGGCCAACGCCAACATCTGCAGGTTACCAGGGACACCCATCCCCTCGATGGGCCTCAACAACTCGCTGCCGGGACTCCCCGAATTCAAGAAATGTGAGACTCCTGAAGGTGAGACCCAGGTGGTGCTCTCCATCTTCTTCCTCTCCTTGCTGGGTATAGGCATCGGCCAGACGGCAGCCTACAACCTAGGCATCCCCTACATCGACGACAACATCGCCAACCGCGAGACACCCATCTATTTCGGTGAGTCTTTTCTTCTTCGTACTTAATGGTTCTCAAGACTTATGTTTATATATTGTATTCCATTACCAGGCAAATCCAATGTAACGGCGCACTAAGATGAACAAGACACAAAAGTAGACCCGAGTAGTTTCTTACCGGGCCTGGTGGTTCTCATTCACTCCACTTAAAATACAGGAGAGTGATATACCTCTTAGACTCTTATCTTATTATCAGCAGAGTTATCATTTTCGCAGATTGAAAACTAAACCATAATACCTTATGGGGAGTGAACTAAATAAAACCTGGTTATGGCTGGTGACTGAGGGTGGGGCAGGTGAAGGTGTGAGTCCGTTTCAGTAGGGGTTGGGGTGAGGGTGAGAGCAAGGTATGGGAGGGGGTTAAAGAAAGCTGCTTAATGTGAATGGACGTGAGAGAGAGGGTGAATGGGGTTAGTGAGACAGGGTGTTAGCGGAAGAACAGGAGTTACAGGTATACCAGGGCCCCAACAACTAGTCAGGAATCTCCATGATGTTTTGCTCTGCAGTCATAGGCTCATCAAGCATCGGGTCTTCCAAAACTGGATCTATAGGAGAAGCTCACTGATTTATGTACGCACCATGCACTCACACTCTTCTCACGTCCCAATGGAATGAATCTTGTCTAGAAAATGTAGAAAATTTGGAAAAAATCGTAAGGCAGCAAAATTTTTTGGGTATCCTTGAAACTCACCTGAAATTAATTTATTTAGTGTGTACGATAGGTTAAGTGAGAGGTGGACAGTGTAGGAAGTGTAACATTTTGCGTCACGTGAGGGATCTGGTGATTAGTGTTGTTGTTGTTGTGGCGCAGGTGTCAACACGGCCTTGTCACACTCGACCTTGCCCCTCGACAGCTGTTACCCCCCCTTACCATTCACACCTGCCCCCCCTCCTTCCTACCACACCTGCCCCCCTCCTTCCTACCACACCTGCCCCCCCTCCTTCCCTACCACCTGCCCCCCTCCTTCCTACCACCTGCCCCCCCCCTTCCTACCCCTCCTACACCTGCCCCCCCTCCTTACCACACCTGCCCCCCCCTCCTTCCCTACCACACCTACCCCTCCTCCCTACCACACCTACCCCCTCCTCCCTACCACAGCTGCCCTTTACGTTTCCCTCCCACACTTGTACACAGTAACCTCCAAACACACACTTGTGCTTGCGTAGAAACATATTTGAATGTTCGTTAGGAAAACACACTCGCTCCTACTCTCACTGTCCTCTTTATTCAAGTTGACACACACACACACACACACACACACACACACACACACACACACACACACACCCCATCAGTGTTGTATGATAGTCATTTAAAGACTTACCCAAACAAACATAACCTTGCATAGGAGTATGATAACAGACCTTGAGTGTTGTTATGCATATATATTCACATCCTCCCAATTAATCTCCATTTTTGTTCCAACTCAATACGAGCTTCCAACCAGTGATTGAATTACAATACCATTCACTTTGTTGCTAGTGTTTGTTTATTTAGTCTTCATTTTTATTGTTTTGTTCATGTTTTTGTTATTATCGTGGGAACAATGTGTGTGTGTGTGTGTGTGTGTGTGTGTGTGTGTGTGTGTGTGTGTGTGTGTGTGTGTGTGTGTGTGTGTGTGTGTGTGTGTGTGTGTGTGTGTGTGTTGAGGTTACCTTATCTGCCAGTTTTTAATTATTTTTCTCGCCATTTTGAGGCCGTGACGTGCATATTGTCCTCCCAGCTACAGGCCCGGCGGGAGGGGCGTACCACCGTCAGAATTGTTGTCTCCTTGCATCACATATCCGTCTCTCTTTAATTCATACATATAATTTTACATTACTCTTCTTTTATATTTTTTTTATATTTCTTCTGAATTCCTGATCAATATTTTTAATCCAAACCAGTTTAAAAGTGGACCATGGACAGGTGTCAGGACAGGTTCTTGTAATACATAGTGTGTTTCCTGGACACACCTGTTTGGGCTGTACAAATTAGATCTCGTCTTAAGCTTATATAATATTCTCATATTGATTCACACAGTTTTTACTCCATTGTGTACATATGATACCTGTTAACCAGTGGCGTAGCTTGGGTGAGGAGGGGGGGTCAGCTTGGACGACTGCTACCCCTGATCGGAAAGAAAAAATCTGGTTGAATCGTAAATCCAGAACAAAATTATCACATTACTGTATACAAATTGGATCAATGATTTAACTGACAAAGAAATCACCAAAACAGTGGAAGAATTGCTGTGATTTCTACATGGAAGGCATTTGTTCCATGCCATTCCCAAAGAAATCATACTTAGACGGGTTTTCCTGGCTATTCCCTTTGCGAGTGCTGGTGCTGACAGGCCGTTTAATGATTAGTCGGATAAAACTAATCAAACCTCACCTCCGATCAACCATATTAGAAGAACGTTTTTCAGACTTGGTTATTCTGAGCACTGAACGGGAATATAAACAAATCTCTGAATTATGATAGAGCAACAGTGAAGGAAGAGGGCTGGCGAGAGGAACATGGTATCACTCTTTCCTGAACGATTTTAGATCATGTGAATTAAAAAAGAAAGTATTTAAAGTTGTTGAAAGCAGGATCGATGGTGTGGGACAGGGGAGGCAGCCATGACCTGCACAGTAGGACAAATCCTGACACCCTTAATATGTGTCCGATGTTAAAGTAATATATTTTAAGGTGATGGAATAGTGGACTAGAGGGCTGAGAACAAGCGGAGTCGCAGATAATAAAGTAGTTGGCGGATAACTCAATAGGTGACGGATAGCTGACTAGTTGGCGGATAACTCAATAGGTGGCAAATAGCAGACTAGTTGAAAAGGAAGAATGTGGCGGGGCGTCGGAGTAGAGGTAAACATCAGTACTCGGGCAATGAACACCGAGAAACACGACCTTCAGGTGTGTGTGTGTGTACCTGCCCTTGCATCACCTGTGTGCTGCAGGTGTTGGTGAGCCTTGAGCCACATATGCGTCGGACACCTACACCTAAACACACACACACACACACACACACACACACACACACACACACACGTCTGGCAATATTATCTGGCCTTCTGTGAAAATTGACTCAGCTTCCTGGTGTTGTGGGGGATCTGAAATGAGGGAGGGGATGGGGGGAGACACACTTCCGTAAAAGTCAGTCTGATTTCCTAGAAGTATGGGGTGAACACTGTACACAGGAAGGTCTCATGCTAACGGAGTGTGTCATCAGGACTACCCTGGCGACAGCACAGTACACTAAAAACAGCCAAAGTAAAAATAGATTAATAGGTGATTAAGAAACAGCTGCTAAAATGTAATTAATTCAATTTTGTTTCACTCATTCTGTGAATAATAATTACTGCTGTAATAAGATATAAAAAATATTATAAACTATAATATGGAGATTAATCGATAACAATTATATTTATAAAATAAATTTCTTACTCAAAATACATGAATAAATTATCACCAAACGAATAAGTTGTAAATAGTAAATAAATTAAATACGATAAAAAAAGGATTCTGTCCATTAAGTTTCAACTGATAAATTTTCAACTACCTACTATTACCAGGTGTTCCGGTACTTGATCCGGCTAATCATTATTTTTCGTGCGCCGAATTTTAACTCTCTTGTCTTGTGGAAATCGCTTTTGTTCCGTGTGAGAAGATATAAATAAATTTACTCTTTTAATGGGTTGAATTTATTTATTTATTTTTTTTTTTAAGGGGTTGAATTTTAAGGGCAGACGCAACAGAGAGATACGACGCTACATGTATAATGAAACGCTACATTTAGCACACTAGTGAAAACACGTGTGATGATTATGCTGCAAGATTGTAACAATTATGTGAAGTTGGGCAGTATGTTAATATCTGACGTTGGGCAGTATGTTAATATCTGACGTTGGGCAGTATGTTAATATCTGACGTTGGGTAGTATGTTAATATCTGACGTTGGGCAGTATGTTAATATCTGACGTTGGGTAGTATGTTAATATCTGACGTTGGGTAGTATGTTAATATCTGACGTTGGGTAGTATGTTAATATCTGACGTTGGGTAGTATGTTAATATCTGACGTTGGGTAGTATGTTAATATCTGACGTTGGGTAGTATGTTAATATCTGACGTTGGGCAGTATGTTAATATCTGACGTTGGGTAGTATGTTAATATCTGACGTTGGTTATGTTAATATCTGACGTTGGGCAGTATGTTAATATCTGACGTTGGGTAGTATGTTAATATCTGACGTTGGGCAGTATGTTAATATCTGACGTTGGGTAGTATGTTAATATCTATAGTTAGTTTATCTTTCAGTGTGATGACATTAAAATAAGCAGCGTCAATCTCTTCATTATTTTACTATTCATAAACATTCTCTACGTCACTATCACCATCAAGTGCTTTACCATCGCCTCACCATCATCCTCACCATTAACTGTAGTCATTGTGTCCGGTGTTACCATCTTTATCACCATGTATACAGTACTTTCCGTCACCATCATTATCATAGCAATTAATATCTACGACTGTCACCACCACTGTCAACATTACCGACATATTTACATCACCTTTACAACATCACCACCACCACTGTATCACCACCAATAACACCACAACTACAACATCACCACCACCACGTCACCACCACCAGGCAGTGTCAAGATCCACCATAATTAGCGTCAAGGATGCCGCTCTCTGTCTATTAACGCGTAATTGGGATGTATGACGTAATTGGCAATTGGGTGATGTCGTTCACCCCCTTCACCGCGACTGCTCGTATTTCCCAGCTCGAGATTGTGGTGGTAGTGGTGGCAGGTCGCAATACGGCTCGTTCGCAAAACTCGAGTACCCGGTTAACAGGTTCGAACCCTCCGCTTGTGAGAAAGTAAATTATGCGGGTAGATATATACAATATATAGAGTATCGTAGTATTTTGTAGAAGAGTATTGTAGGCACCACAGTTGTATACTTAGTTGAATGTCGCTCTGTCGCAGTGTATATATATTTACACTTAAACTAATAAACACGACGTGAAATCAACTTGGCATTAAGGTTTTATGACAAGAAAAACATTACTACTTTTGATAGCTTTTCATTCCCGTGTAATACAGGTATACACTTGGTGGCGTATGACGGTTTTGTATACAGTATAGTTCACATACTGTGTATTACATGTTGTTCAAGGTTCATAATGCGTGTACAGGTGTGCGTGTGTGTATAATAATAATAATAATTAACGGTTTATTGAAAAAATTCTGCAGCCCGAAGGCTGAAAATATACATTGGACATAAATGACTTATTACATACATTGGTGGTTTAACAAAAGCCTTCATTAGAGAAAGGTAAAGGAACATACAGTGAACATACAGATTAATGTAGGTGTTGAACAGCAAACTCGTAGTGTAGTAACTCCCTCCCAGATGGTGTTAGGAGGAACTCACGTGGTGTAGTAGTTCCCTCAGATGTTGTTATGAGGGACCTGGCGTGGTGTAGTAATTCCCTCGCTGATGGTGTTATGAGGGGCCTCACGTGGTGTAGTAATTCCCTCACAGATGGTGTTATGAGGGACCTCACGTGGTGTAGTAATTCCCTCACAGATGGTGTGATGAGGGACTTGACGTGGTGTAGTAATTCCCTCACATATGGTGTTATGAGGGACATGTGGTGTAGTAATTCCCTCACAGATGGTGTTATATGAGTGAGGTTTGGTCCCAGGCCTTCCTATCGTAGACGGATTAACACATCGGTGGTTGTTGTTGGGTCTCGCGGGGGCCGTTATCACTGGGTACCTGGGACCTCACTGTGTGAAGGTTAACTTGGGTACGACTGTTACTGTTGAGTTGTTCTCACTGACTTAAGCACTGTTCACCACTGTTCACCTCTGTTTAACACTGGTTCCGTTCCTTTCCTAAATGAAATTGTAACTTCTGGCGAGAACTTGTTGATATTCCGGTGGGGAGGAGGGTTCAGGGGAGGGGGTTGGTATGGGCCAACTTAACAGTTGACCTGGCTGCTCCGAGAGGAGCGCCAGGTACGTCTTGACCCTTCGGTGGTCAAGGATGTGTATCTGTCTGTCTGTGTGTGTGTGTGTTTATGCGTGACTGTGTGTATACGCGTGTCTGTCTGTATGTGCGTGTTGCTGTGTGCGTATGTCTGCTTGTCTGTATATGTCTGTGTCTGTGCTGGAAATTACCACCACCAATACGCTTTATCTATCTGGTCAAGGTGAATCGTGATATTTGTTCGTCCTGGAAAAACTACATCGTCATGCGTCATATTTTCCCTCCGTGTTTACCCTATACATAAAAAGATTATCCGTGTACAGTAGTCGAGGTGGGTGTTGGGAGTCTGATTGAGTTCTGACACCGAGAGGAGAATAGTGATGTTATAATTACGTTAGGAAGGATAACTGATATATATTTTTACTCTAATGGCAAGTAATGTTGATTATTGTAAGTAATAATAAAGATGCTTACGATTGCAGTGACGATAATAATAATATAATAATAAAAACAAAGTCTCTCAACATCATTATTAATATAAACGAAAAAACATTATAAATCGGTTAGTAGCCTATGTGCCGGTGTGGGCCGCCATTCCTGTCTAGGTTACCCAGCGCATAATAAAGTGAACTAGCGGAAAACTAATTTAATTATGCGGATAAATATCAAATCGTTTTCTTTTGGCATGGTGGGTTTTTGACCAGTGATTGGTTTAAATATGAAGAGTATATAGATTACTGGTTTATTACTCCAAAAAACATCGAATGGGATGTTTTAACTCCAAATACTGATATAAATGTGTCGAAATCGGATAAGGAAATGGCATGCGATTGTAAATTGTGGAAGGATTGAAAGAAAAAAAATAGAAACGTAGGAAAAATGTGTATCCATGATTAATAACAGCAATACTCTCCCTCGTGTTACCCTCACTCACTCACACCATCACATGCACGTCAAGGGAAGTGTTCAGTACACCGCGTAAGTGTTGTTCACTGGACCAGAGAGATGTT
This sequence comes from Homarus americanus, assembly GCF_018991925.1. Lineage (NCBI taxonomy): Eukaryota > Metazoa > Arthropoda > Malacostraca > Decapoda > Nephropidae > Homarus > Homarus americanus. The sequence continues at coordinate 5,057,415 of NW_024731852.1, forward strand.
CAGCAAATCAGAGATGAGTTTAGTACTGCGCGAGACTGTTCATTTAGCCAGAAATGTGTTCACTGTGGCGCACGACTGTTCAATAAGCCACGGAGGAATGTTCACTGCTTCTCGGAGCCTCGTGTTCAACTTTGTGTTCCCACCTGAGCCTTTTTTCCTGGGCAACAAAGGGAGGTGTGGATGGTCGTGAGGCGGCCACCCCACTCACCGCCTCATTGCCTAACTCTAGAAGTGGCGGCCCCCCCCCCTTCCCCCCTCCTCCACTTCCATGACCTCACACTTACCCCACGCACACCACACTCACACCATGCAGACCACAGTCACACCATGCACACCACACCCCTCTTACACCATGCACACCACTCTTACACCATGCACACCACACTCACACCATGCAGACCACAGTCACACCATGCACACCACACCCCTCTTACACCATGCACACCACTCTTACACCATGCACACCACACTCACACCATGCAGACCACAGTCACACCATGCACACCACACCCCTCTTACACCATGCACACCACTCTTACACCATGCACACCACACTCACACCATGCAGACCACAGTCACACCATGCACACCACACCCTCTTACACCATGCACACCACTCTTACACCATGCACACCACACCCCTCTTACACCATGCACACCACACCCCTCTTACACCATGCAGACCACAGTCACACCATACACACCACACCCCTCTTACACCATACACACCACACTCATCCCATGTACACCACACTCACCCCACACCCACCACTCACACACTCACCCCCACCCTCATACCACTCACCCCACACCACTAACCCCCACCACTAACCCCCACACCCCACACCCTCACCCCCAATACCCTCACCCCGATGTCACTCACCTTCGATGCCACTCACCCCCACACCACTCACCCCCACACCACTCACCCCGATGTCACTCACCTCCGATGCCACTCACCCCCACATACACACCATTCACGCCACACACCCCACATACACCCCTCCACACTCGCCCCTATCCTGCCCAACTCGCTGCTTTCTCCCGGAGTTGTGAGTTTGGGAGGGGCTGTGCCAGGTACTTTATAGTCTGTCTGGCCATGAATAGTAGTGACCACAGTTGAGATTTAAGTGACTGACTGTAAGATTTAAGTGACTTGGTAAGTATTAAGTGACTGACTGTTAGATTCAAGTGAGTGAAAGGAATAAGTCCAGGGCGAGAGGGGAGGGAGGTGATGGGTGGTGGCAGAGGTGTGATAGACATCAAACACTGTGTGTGTGTGTGAGTGAGTACAGTACCTAGGGATGACATATACAGTCCAGCACGAGGTGCACGGATGGGCAGGTGAAGCAGCACAGAGTGACAGCACAGACAGCAAGCTCTACTTCCTGGAGAAAGTGGAGCGGTTCGTCCTACTAACGTGGGGGAACTCCGTGTGATCAGTGACCATCTCAAACTTCGTAACGCTCGGAATATAGCCCTTTTTATTTTTTCATATTAGGCTCTTTTTTTATTAATTGTGTTTAGTGATTTTTTAAGGCTTAGGAAGTGTAAAATACCAGTTTACAAAGCTTTATTTTTGGCGGTGTTACGTCGTAAGTATACCATATATTTTATTAACTTTTATTATGGCTGGAGAGAGAAAAGTAACTGAGTAGTATGATATTGGTATGAGTGAGTGTGGTGAAACCTGTGCCTACATGTCAGAAATTTAGTGGAGGTGCGAGTGGCCAAGGGGACAGCACGCGCTAGTTATCCCATCCCTCCTTCCTGGTGAAGCCGGGTAACTCAGCTTGTGTGAGAGAGAGAGAGAGATTACATTATATATGTATGTTAAACACGAACAAGTAGAACCTTAACCCAACCACTACCAGTAAATATAAGACCATCTCTCTTTCAGCCACAAGTTATTTGTACATTATTACAAAAATAAGATTTAAACTCTTGTTATTATGACCCCCATTCTTCACAAATATCCTGAAGATACTTGTGTTTTCCTTTTTTGTTACATCATTGTTTGTTTGTGTCTATATTATTCTCGTTTATATCTATGAATGTATACTCATCAGTATGTTTAAATACGTGTGTTGATATTGCAGTGTGGATGTGTCTGTATGTATAACTATATATGATAGTGTGTGATGTCTGTTTATTTTAGGTATGAATCATTGTGAATATGTGCATACTGTCATTCTTGTTTTCGTTTATTATTTCACAATATATCCGTTTGGGCGATTGGTATGTTTTGTTATGTTAAGACTTTTATTGTCTAGTGTTAGTACAGGAGGATAACTAAAGTAGGCTACCTGGAGAAGCCCAGCGATGTTTGATAGGCTAACACCCTTCTCACATATCCCCCAGCTGGGGACTGAACCCAGGACACAATAGTAGATATACGTGTTACCATGTATTTGTACAGGAGTTGATTTTGTGTGTACTTTTTTATATGTATGCTCTTATGTATGTGTATTTATGCATATATTTCTTTATAGGTATACTTTTTTATTTACGAATCCATATGTGAACTTATACCTGTATATATTGTTCGCTGTCATATGTTTTAGCATATACCGCACGTGTGTATTAGTGTAGTGAAGACTAATAATGATACATTTAATAATGTCACTCGGGAGGTGACTGGGTTTGGCTGGAATGGTGTGGAGTTGTGGCGGGGCGTCTGGCCGTCGCAGACTGTTGCCAGGCCAGCCAGCCCTGCCTCCGGCCACGATTCAAATGTTAAAAACAAAATAACCGACACAACGTCTTTTCCTCAATACTTTACTGATATTTTAGGCTAAGTTTTGTAAATCTTGCTCTCGTTTTAAAAAATTATATATTAATAGTATGTTTTAAGGATAATTGCAATAATTGTTTTGACTATCAACATGTGGACTGCCAGACTTGTTATACGTGGGATGACACTACATAGCTCCTTCCTCCGCCCTGCTCTCTCTAGTACCCTCCATCATCCCTCTCCCTACCTTGTCACCCCACAGCCTGCTTTGCCTCCCCACAACCTCTATGTTACCCTCACTTTGTATCACCCCCACAGCCTGTATCTCATTTAACAGCCACCCCGTAGCCTGTAACGGTCTTCTCACAGCCTATACCCTTACATTTTTTAATTTCCCACAGCCTGTCTTGCCTTACACTCCTCACCCTGCCTTGCCTCCCCTCAGCCTGCCCCTATCTCCCTTCAGCCTGCCTTACCTCCCCTCAGTCTTCCCAGCCTCCCTCAGCCTGCCTTGCCTCCTCAGTCTCTCCCAGCCTCCCCGCCTGCCTTGCCTCCTCCTCAGCCTGCCTTGCCTCCCCTCAGTCTTCCCAGCCCCTCAGCCTGCCTTGCCTCTCCTCAGCCTGCCTTGCCTCCCCTCAGCTTGCCTTGCCTCCCCCCAGTCTCCCAGCCCTCCTCAGCCTGCCTTGCCTCCTCAGTCTTCCCCAGCCTCCCCTCAGCCTGCCTTGCCTCCTCAGCCTGCCTTGCCTCCTCAGCTTGCCTCTCCCTCAGTCTTCCCAGCCTCCCTCAGCCTGCCTTGCCTCCCCTCAGTCTTCCCACCTCCTCAGCCTGCCTTGCCTCCTCCTCCCTCAGCCTGCCTTGCCTCCCCCTCAGTCTTCCCAGCCTCCCCTCAGCCTGCCTTGCCTCCTCAGCCTGCCTTGCCTCCCCTCAGCTTGCCTTGCCTCCCCTCAGTCTTCCCAGCCTCCTCAGCCTGCCTTGCCTCCTCAGTCTTCCCAGCCTCCCTCAGCCTGCCTTGCCTCCTCAGCCTGCCTTGCCTCCCCTCAGCTTGCCTTGCCTCAGTCTTCCCAGCCTCCCTCAGCCTGCCTTGCTCCCCAGTCTTCCAGCCTCCCTCAGCCTGCCTTGCCTCCCTCAGTCTTCTCAGCCTCCCCTCAGCCTGCCTTGCCTCCCTCAGCCTGCCCTATCTCCCTTCAGCCTGCCTACCTCCCTCAGTCTCCCAGCCTCCCTCAGCCTGCCTTGCCTCCCTCCCCGTCTCCCAGCCTCCTCAGCCTGCCTTCCTCCCCTCAGCCTGCCTTGCTCCCTCAGTCTTCCCAGCCTCCCCAGCCTGCCTTCTCCCCGCCTGCCTTGCCTCAGCTCCCAGCCTCAGTCTCCAGCCCCTCAGCCTCTTGCCTCCTCAGCCTGCCTGCTCCCTCAGCCTGCCCTGCCCCCTCAGCCTGCCTTGCCTCCCCTCAGTCTCCCAGCCTCCCCTCAGCCTGCCTTGCCTCCTCCCTCAGTCTCTCCCAGCCTCCCTCAGCCTGCCTTGCCTCCCCCCCAGCCTGCCTTGCCTCCCCTCAGCCTGCCTTGCCTCCCTCAGTCTTCCCAGCCTCCCCTCAGCCTGCCTTGCCTCCCCAGCCTGCCTTGCCTCCTCAGCCTGCCTTGCCTCCCCCAGTCTTCCCAGCCTCCCTCAGCCTGCCTTTGCTCCCTCCCTCAGTCTTCCCAGCCTCCCTCAGCCTGCCTTGCCTCCCCTCAGCCTGCCTTGCCTCCCCTCAGCCTGCCTTGCCTCCCCTCAGCCTGCCTTGCCTCCCCTCAGCCTGCCTTGCCTCCCCTCAGTCTTCCCAGCCTCCCCTCAGCCTGTCCTTCCTTTTTATCAGGAACATTTTCTCCCCACAGCGGTGACCAGTGGGGTGAGGATCCTTGGACCAACGCTGGGCTTCGTGCTGGGGTCCTTCTGCACCAGGCTCTATGTTGACCCCGTCGCTGATCCTGGCATTGACCCCACAGACCCCAGGTGGATAGGGGCCTGGTGGCTAGGTGAGTCTCTGATATAGTGAGTTATGAAAATAACTCAATGGTAAGTACCTGCTGATTGCTAGTTGGGATACGGTAGATACTTACCTGGTTGATTAAAATTCTTGGCTGATGACAGGTTGGGGTACATTCCTGGCTAGTACTTCGATGATGATAGACCTCAGAATAATGCTAGATGAAGTAGGTTCTTGCTTGGTAAAGTGAGATAGTTCCCTGGCTGTTGGGAAACTGATATAAACCTATGACCAATGGCTAAGTGAGGTCGGTCCTTGGTTAGTGCTTAAGTGAGGTAAAGCCTTAGTTAATGCAAGTAAGGTAGGGCCTTGGATAATGGCTAAGTAGGCCTGGATAATGGCCAAGTGAGGTAGGGCCTTGGATAATGGCCAAGTGAGGTAGCCTGGATAATGGCCAAGTGAGGTAGGTCCTAGGTCAATGGCCAAGCTGAGATTAGTTCCTTGGTCAGTACCTGGTAGTGCTTAACATCACACGCAGTATAATACTGCATGCAAACTTTGCATATAAGGCATAATAACCTGAAACTTGATTACTGTACTAATGAATATAATTTTCTTGGACATTGTATGCAAGGAAAAGGATACAGGCATTATGATGGATCAATCATTGAGAGCAACTCAACAAGTGGAGGCAGCAATGAAAAAAGTCAATCAAACTGTAGGGATCATAAGTCATACCTTCAAATATGAAGATAAGAGAATGCTCCATGAACTGTATCTCTTATGCCCTCATCTGGACCACTGTACAGTATATACTGTACAAGCTTGGAGACCTTACCTCCAGAAAAACTTAACATCCTTAGGAAAGTTGCAATGCATAGCACTAGGATCATTCCTGAACGAAATTGTCTCAATTATCTAAGTAAAGAGAGGTTCTTAGGAGTACTGTAACAACTTTTCAGACAAGATGTGACAGGGCAGACTTCAAAAGAGAAATTAAAATTTTAAAAGGAATGGAAAACAAAATCTGAAATTTTCTTTGAGATGTCAAATGCCACAAATGCAATGCAAGGGGTATATCAGCACACGTAAGTGTGTATTTTATATTCGAATCAAATAAAACCTTCTCTGACATGAGGCCCTAAATCTGACTTCACTAAAGCTAATATCCCCTTAGGAACACTGACCAGCTTTAAAAATGAGCCGTCTCCAGAAGTTTAATCAGGTAAGCATGCATCATTTGCTCTGATGTTATGTCCTCTATCCTGTTCATTAATGCCCCTTAAATGATAATTTGTTTGAGGATTTCTGTCTCTAGGTAATTTATACTTTTGAATGCATTGTATATAAATAAAATACCTATTTTTATTATTTATTATTTTTAGGATTAATGGTGGTGTCAGTGGCATTATTTCTGACTAGCACCGCCATGTTTGCCTTCCCTCGTCACACCCAGTACAGCACGCTCCAGTATCCAGCCACCACTCCGCACCCCTTCACTAAAAGGTATCTTTAATTCCTCCAGAATACTCACTGTGGTTTGATATATCATAGTTTCCAAGTCTTACCATTGAAATTGCATACTGTATCATATGGATTTAGCCCTTATAGTTCTTTGGTTTTTACAGACTTCCTGAAAGCAGTTTGGCGCCTTTGAAGAATAAAATTTTGATATTCCGGACAGCTAGCAGCGTTTTACACATCCTGCCTATTGCAGGTCTTTACACTTTCCTCCCGAAATACTTGGAGAGTCAGTTTTACTTCCGTCCACAGTCTTGGCTTTAGTCTCTGGTTTGTGAATGAATGTCGTGCAATTTGTATTATGTGGTTAAAATTGTCTAAAATATTGTATTTGAATGATAAGTGACTGTACTGCTTAATAATTTAATTTAGTAAAATTTTAATATACAGTACTGTACATGTATTGTACTTTTGAGCTCTTGTCTGTTATCATTATAAAAACCATGAACCCCCAAAGTGCCTCCTATTGTCTATGCTGTACTGTACTGTACACTCATATTTCCAGATTCGAGGGCAAAGATAACTTGTAATTAGAGATTTAGTACAAACAAATCTTACTAAAAAGGTATGGTTAGGGAGAGTAGGAAAGGGGTTAATGTACTGATTTGTAATGAATTTTGTGGAAACTATAGTCATTAAAGTATATGTTGTGATTGGCTATGTGTTTTGCATAGATGTAGGGAACATATCTGAGAGGTATGGACTGAGGTTACAGGCATTCAGATGTTGGTACAGTGATCCCTCGGTTATGAGCACCTCGGTTATTAAAGATTTCGGTTAACGATTTACCTTCCATAAGATTCTTAACTTCGGTTAACGAGTAATCCCTCGATTAACAAGTTTTTACTGAGCCGACTTCAACATGTTTTTGCTTGCATTTGGCGGTCCACCAGCTGTAGTATTAGTCCGCCAATACAGTAATCGGTTTTAGGGCTTAAATTCCTTACTATTTTAGTAAATATCAAGAAGTTTATACTATTCAATAATTTTAAAAGTGTAATATTAACTTTTTAGTCATTTTAACAATTATTGAACATAATTGAAGGTAAAAGAAACTAGTTTCTGGCATGCCATCCAGCCTGTTAACACACCAGACAGGCGTTAGTCTCTCTCTGTTTTCAGTGGAGGTAACATGTTGCTTGAGACTCTCTTCAACTAAACCTTTTTTTCTGTGTTTCCAAGCAAATTATTGGTCATTTGAAATTTATTTTACATATTGACAATATATAATGCAGTGCAGTGTTGATTTAAAAGAAAATAATCTTGAAATACACCAAGAGAACTAAAATTTTATGGGTGAAATGGTGCCATGGGGTGACTTCTCTTCCACCCCAATGCCTTCTGTTCTTCCTTCTCCTCCACCCCATTCTAATTCCCATCATCATCATCATCATCATCATCATCATCCAGGAGCCTTCTACTGTACATACACCTCAAAGTAAGTGTACTTTTCTACCTTTTTTGTTGAATTTAGGCAATTTTCGGTGAGCTGGAACCAATTACCCAAAAACCCATTGAAACAATGGTTTCGGTTAACGAGTTTTTCGGTTAACGAGCAACCTGCTGGAACGGTTATTATCTCGTTAACCGAGGGACCACTGTACTGTACTTTAAATTTCCCTTGTAAAGGAATAAGATTATGCATCTCATAACTGTAAGGTCTTAACACAACCTAAATGACTCGGTAGTCATTGCCTAAATACTGTAACTTAGTAAGCCATATATATGCACTCATGTTTTAAGAAAATTAAATATTATGAACTGTACTACCTATGAGAATCATAATCCAACACCTAGGATTACTCATTATATTAAATTACTTATACTGTAGTTCTTTCTCTTATGTGTTCTTTAACCCTTAAACAGCGGCCATAATCAATGGATGCTATCTGTAGGGGTGGCAGCCATCACCAGTGGACATTTCATGTTCCTTACATTCCCTTTTTTATGCCTATGGGAGCAGAGCAGGGAATCAACACAGTAGTTGTGAGTTAAGGGATTCCTGCTCTAGTTTAATAAAAAGATATGCATTTTTTGTTTTTAATTGATTTTATTTCCTTGCAGGAATCGGAGGTATTCTGGTGATGGGTGTAGGCATCTTTGCTAGTGGGGTGTTCATCAGGCGAGCTAAACCCTCAGCCCGTACTGTTGCAGGCTGGATTGCCCTTACAGCCCTCATCTACTCAATAGGTACATTTTTGTGCTTCATAACTTTCGTTGCTATGTTTTTTAGGTGTGCACTGTACAGCCAGCACCTGTGTAATGTATAGTCAGCAAAAAAATTCTGTACTCCTTGGTCTGATGGCATCTGCAACGATCACTGACTAAGGCCATGTTAATTTGGTAAGGTTGGTAATTTTGGTTGTGTGATGCATTGTACAACCAGTATGATGTCTTTTTTATTATCACTTATAGTTAATACAGAGAAATTAATAGGAATTACCCACGTAAATGCTGTTCAGAATTCTTGGTCCGGTGTGTCATATTGTAAACACCATAAGGTGCAGAATATTTTTTTGTTGACTGTACATGATAATGTTTCTAAATAAAAAATGCATTATAAAATGATATATTGTACTGTACATTGCAGAACATTTGTCCAGGTTTTCCCTTGAATTACCTTTAATAATGATAGAATGAAGAAATACTGTAGGAGTAATAAACTTTGACAAATAAAATAGTATACAAAAGGAATGATGTCATGAACAGAAGATACAAAGGGTAAGTGTTGGTTTAGATGCAAACCTGAATGTGTTAAAGCATTTTGAAAAGATAAAATGACCTGTGGTTAGCACTAGTGTCCTAGGCTCAACATTTAACATACTGTATTTTCTTTGGCACAGTAGCAGTGTGACTGAGGAATGTTCTATAACATTCTCCCTAATTGTATATGATTTCTTACGAACAACACATTCTAATTTTTCCTCCTGAATGATTCCTGCCAGCTCTACAGATAATACAGTATCTCAGTTTCTTGCCTTAAAATTATTGTATCCACATGAAATGCTGGATTTGATAAGTAACTACAAATAAGAAGAAATTATTGCTTGGAGGTATAGGAGCAGCTCTCATGGGGTTTTGAGAGGATTACACTGTACAATATTTTAATTTTCTCATCACAGTTATGGCATGCCTCTTCCTTTGAAGTGCAAAGACATAGCTCATCAACATGCATAATGTTGATCAGCTATGTCTTTGCTCAACTGCAAACCAAAAAGATGGTCTACTGTCCTAATGCTGTACTTGCCAGGCATCCACCAATTAGGTGCATTGAGGACAGGGTTCACTTTTGTCAACTGAGAGTGAACAGACTATAGTCCTTGATTCACTTGGATTGATTCCACATACAGAAGAGTCTGACTAACATACACATGGTGTGGGCATGTCATGGTTCAATAAATTTCAAGGTCACAGCTGTATTTGTTTTTGCATTATTACAAGACAAAGTGAACAAATACAAATTCAGATGCTTGTGTCAGAGGTCAGAGTACAATACTGTATTTATCATAACTTGGTCAAGATCACAGGAAGGTCATAGGTCAAAACCTCTAGAGAATACTACTTGATTTAATAAAGATATTTTGATGAAATTTATGTAAGCACATAAGTATCCAGTATGTAAAAAACGAAAAATGTGCAGACCTACGTGGGTAGGTCATGGGTACACAAGGAAATTTGTGCCATTAATTGCCACACACACACTGCTTGCAGTTATGAAAACTGTCTCTAATCCACTATAAGATTGCCCTTCCAGTTTCATATTTAGCTATTCGCATGGTACATTATTAAATGCCTTAACAAAGTCGAGGTATATATTGTCAATATTGCCACCCTGTTTCAGAATCTGTGTCCACACATCCATCGTTGAATAAAGTAGGAGAGTCCGGGCATAAAACCATGCTCACATTTCTTCAAGGTTGTTCGATGATAGATGATCCATCACAGCTTCATATATTATGCTGTTTAGTACTTTATGCACTATGCATCTGCAAAACAGGATTTTAGGGGTTCTGTGAGTTTGTTGCATAACTTCCTTAACTCTCTGGGGTTCACACTATCAAGGCCATGGTTAGTATGAACCTTAAGCTTTGATGATTTATTTCTAATACACTCTACTGAGAACTCGTTGTACATTAGTACTGTGTCAAACTGTTTTTCTCTAGCTCAAGGGGGTTGTTTGCATCCTCTTGTGAACACTGAATAAATACAGTCAACCTGCTTACGGCGGTCCCACATTCCGCTTTCCGTTTACGGCGATTGCCCTGCCGAAACCGAATGCTCACATTCAGCGATGCGTGTACCCCCTTTACGCAGAAGCGGCTGGCGAGCAGCGCCCATTTTGGATCAAACCTCCCGCCATCTCCCGCCCTCTCCGCCATCTGCCATGTTTGTATGCGTAGCGAGCGAAATGCGCCGCGACCTGACACGCATAATACCTGATTCAATAATCCTCTCTCCTTACATGAAAATGAAACCTTTTCAACCCCTCCATTTTCAGTTGCTTTCAGACTTACTTTTTAATATGTACAGTACAGTACAGGTATTTGTATTCTAATGGAAAAACAACTTTACAGCTTACCTTTATGAGAAAACTAAAAAATTTTGTAGGATGGTCTTACCATTATGGTTAGATGGATGCTGTACAGTTCATGTTATGTCTTGATGAATTTTAATGCACTATACAGTATGCCCGGATAATTGATTTCTATTTCGCGGTCCTCTATTATTTCACGGATGACAGCTTGGATGTACCCAAGACTGTCTGCAGGTACTGTAGTTTTAAAGTTGCCGGCATTTTTCTGGGCCGGAACAGGGAGCCATTCGTTCTAGAGACAGTAATTTCCTTTACCTGTATTGTATATGTACTGTATGTGTGTGTGTGTCTACACACACATACATACAATACAGGTAAAAGAAATAATTGTCCTGTGGTAAATAAAACACTTGGTTGCTACATCCAAGCATTATTTGACTCATTTCACTACATATCTGAAATAACACAAAAGCAAATGTAACAATTCAAAGAGGAAACAACAATGAACATAATATAACATGGTGGTTTTATCCTGATAATGAAATAAACTAAAATGATACTTACAAACAAGAACAAAATAATATTACAGTATTTTCCATAATGATATTTTAAAAATATCACATATCCTAAGGACAAACAAATAAAGGGAATACAGTATACATTTCTTTATACACAAGTAAAAATGTAACAACAACACCCCACGAATTTGAAGGGTCTACTGTACTCTATAATGTCCTTTGTTCAGTGGGGCATCCGTGTCAACAGACACATTTTTATTTTTCCACATTTTGATTGGAATTATAAGTATGGTAAACTGGTTAAATTTTTTAAAATGTAAATTCCAATGATGGTTTACATACTATTTTCAGGTATGGTGATCTTGATGTTTGTGGGCTGCCCTCCAGAGGACTTTGTTGGTCTAGTGGAGGATGCAAGGTAAGCATTGAGACAGTTGCTGTAACTAGTGTTCCTTGTAGGTGAAGCTAGTTGTGTCCTTTCCACTTATCTTCTAGATGTTTTGGAAGCCCTGTGGAGTAGAAAACATGCTATTGATAAACATACCCACACATTATCATTGTCTGTTCCACTTGACTGATAATTTATGAGATTTACTGCAATAACTTTCATGTGCAGTCCCCTTCGCTACTGCATTTACAGGGGCTCGTCATTTTTTGTGCAGTGTGCCAGCCCTGTGTTTGTGTACATTTGACAGAAGGAAACTCACAATAGTAAACATACTATGGAATCAAAGTAAAAAATATTAAAATAAATATCTCATTGTAATGATTTGTGATGTTTTTAAATATATGTACTAGAGATGTGGGTTTTTACCTCCTGCCAAAATGGATAAAAATGTTTAGCTCGAGGAAAATTTTAGTATTGGAAATAAAAAACTGTAAGGCAGGCTAAGTTTAGGTAGCGGTGATGAGGAAGCTGCTGCTTGCTTGAGAAACTATTTTTTTCTCTATAGCTATTCTCGGCTAAATTAGGGATGTGTCTAATAGGGTGGAAATACTGTACTGTACTTCTGTTTTAATAATATGGTATTGTATGGAGGCATTAAGAAATAATACAGTATTTACTCCTTTTTTATTCAACAGTGGGAAACACTTCACCCCAGTGTGCAACAGGACATGTGGAGATTGTGACGCCACCACTTTTGCCCCAGTGTGTGATAAGCATGGCAAGACCTACTTCTCCTCCTGCCATTTGGGTTGTTCCAATGCTACTCTTTTTAAGGACTCTAATCAACTTGTGGTAGGAAGTTAACTCTTCTCGCACTGCATCATTATAAATTGCTGGTGAATGAAATAATGTATTGTTACCTACATTTGTGTACCTTTATACTCAACAATGGATCATTACCGGGTGGTAATTTTTTGTCATTTAGAGAATATTCCTCTACTGATATTATTTTGGAGCTTTTTCAGTCCTAATACTGTATACAATTTGTATTTTCACTTTAGTTCTCCAACTGTGATTGTCTGGAGGAGGGCGAGACAGCAGTGTTGAGACTGTGTGGGATGAAGTGTAGCAACTTTGTCTGGTGAGTTTTGTAGCAGCAGTTCCCATAATCTTCGAAAATATCTGCATTATGGGAATAATTAATCAAATTTATTTCAGAAGTATCTAAATTAACATATAGAGTTCTGGTGCAGAATGGCTACTTAAAATTTGCAACTTTTTACTAATTGTAAATGATAATAGCCAATATTTTATATATAAAAACTACTCAGATATACATGAAAGAGAATATGTGATTTAACCTCTTTGTGGATATACTGTACATGTGTATACTGTATTTACCTTTATGCCTACATGTGTGGTACTGATATATACTCCTGTGAGTTTGTGGTACAGATGGATGTGCCTGCAAGTGTGTAGATCATATTGCAGGGTATATAAGTACTAACTAAGTAAGAACTAAATACTGTATCACACAAATAGAGAAAATGCAGAGTAGACTAGGATTATTAAACAAGAATCATTGAGAAAGAAAAGGGCTAAAAATGTTAATTAGAACCAAAATTATGATAAAACAACTATAATCTCAAGGAATTTAAACTATGGTTACTAATACACTCCACCATACTTCCACAGGTACGTCATCATCTTCTCTGTGTTTGTATTGATACATTCCACGTCAGAGGTGGGCGGTATGTTGGTTACTCTCCGCTGCGTAGACCCTAAGGACAAGGCCATGGCACTTGGCCTGATATCTGTTGCTATTGGTTTATTAAGTAAGTTTATCGTATACAGTATTCAACCTGAGAGGAAAATTTGGAGGTACAATATACTAGAGAGTAAAAGTAAATTTACTAAAATAAGAGGCATTTTCAGTTGTTTATAGATACATAATTAAAGGTTTTACAGAGAATATAGAAGGACTGTTGAGGTGATACTAACACGTAGAGAAAATGATGTTTGACTTTTTTTTTTCAGGACAAATGTTGTAATAGTTTAGGGCAACTTACAATTCAGATTAGTAGCCCAGCCACCAATATTTGGGGTCTGCTGGGTCTAGTTCTAACAAGCAAAGGTGATTGACCATCACAAGCTGTCCAGTGGTTGGCCAAGAGGTCATAAAAGATGAATTTTAAAAAAAATACTTTCCACAAAATTAATTCATATTAAGAGGATACTTTCCACATACTGTATTTTATATGCAGGCATTACTTTTTGAGCATTGTAATGCATGGCATTCTTCAAGTCACCAGAGCATCCAGTCTTACCCAATATATATACGGTAATGGGTATATAATACCATTTTTATTATCCCCAAACATTGATATTTTCAGGTAATGTGCCATGCCCAATAATATATGGTGCAGTAGTTGATTCTGCATGTATTCATTGGAAGGAAACATGTAGGAAAGCAGGTGCCTGTCAGCTTTATGATTCTGATGCATTCAGGATGTTCTTCCATGGTGAGTACTGCAAACTGAAGATACTAACATCAGTAAGACAACAAACAAGTGTGCTAGAAAAAAAATATTTACTACTGGCATTATGGTTAAATTTTTACAAGATGACAATTGAATTATGATATACAGTATTCATCATCGGTTCATGAGTGTTAAGTGATGATTATTGTTAGGACAATAGAAGGCTTTATAGAATATAATGTGAAGGCTGATAATAGCAAGTTAATTGAAAGAGGTTAAAAAGGGAAGGGGACCTGCGAGTGGTTTGATAGAGCTTGTGTGTTAAATATTCATATATCACTGGGCTCAAAAAATCCTGCAGTGGCCATAGAAACCCACAAATACTTAACTCTTTGGACTACTTCTTATGCATTTTATGTAAGAAACTACTCTACCACTTGGGCCATTACTCACATGAAACATATCAAGTGTCTGTCAATTATTATTTTTTTTTTTTTGGGGGGGGGTTCAATTCAATCATTGTCTTGTATTGTACAGTACTGTATATCCTTTTGTCTTTTAATTGTTTTCCAGTTTAAAATTGCCAATAAATCCCCCTATTACTTACTAATCCGGTATCATTTATATGACCAATAAAAACAATGTCGTAGTCTTTAATTCAAGATTTCATGATGAAATATTATAGATGTTAGCTAAGCATTTCATACTGTTCACTTTGTTTCAAATCTTATCCAGTTTCTCATAAATACCGGTATAAAATTATTATTGTACTGAACTGAATATGTTTCTTATCATATGTTTATTAAAAAATTATTGTTGTGGCATTTTAAGACTTTTAGTGTTCTCTCTTTCTTCTTAGGGACATTTCTCAGATCTTGTAGTGGATGTCTATGGGAAAATGTGCATCGATTCTGAAAAGTTTTTAGCGTACAAAACTTTCTTAAAAATATGGGTCTACTTTTACCTGTAATTACAAATAAGTTAAGGTGCTGATTAATAAAATTTTTCTTTCTTTTTTCTATCAGAACTTTTTTTTTTTCAGGCATGACAGGTGCTGTTATGATGTTAGCATTTTTCGTGGATGTGGTGGTATGGTACATGGCAAAATCTGTATCCTTCAATGACGAAGATGATAATCCAGAAGAGGAAACTCCCATGAATCCAAAATCTGTCTCCCTCCCCATCCACACCCATGGCAATTGACCCATCTACACTCCAAGAGAGTTTACCTATGCTCTCTCCAAGTGAAGGAGATCCCTCAATCAGTCAGGAAAGCCAATCAAGTGTGTGAGAATGAAAGTATTAGATCAAATATGGCATGTGCTTGTCATGTGATTATATTCTTACTACTTCTGCACTGTTTTTGTAATTCATCTCTCTGGGTATGAAAATTTAATCAAACACTCATTCCATGCCAACACTGTGCCACAAATATCTTGGGTTGTATTTTGGGGTTTATAACTGAGCAAGAAAAATTATTAATGTTGATACTGCAGTAATTACTTTTAATGTATCCATTTTACTGCTTTGATAGTAGACTAGTCTTCAATTTTATACTGAGTTACTTGTGTGATGGCTGCTTCCAAATCCCAGTGTTTGGTCAGGCTTGAGCAGCTTTTTTCCATATACATTAACAGTTTGGTAAGTGGAGACTTGTCAAAATCTCACTTGATCAGCACAGCAGGATACAAATTTGCCTTACATTGTATTGGACTAAGAAAACAGTGTGCAAAAGGTGAAGACCAATCCTCTGAAGTGCAAGTTAGGTTGACAAATTCAGTTTATAAAAATATTTAATAATTTATCAAAAGGCTGAAGCTATTATACTCACTGTCCCCATCACTGAAAAGTTGGAGGAGTATATGAATCTACAGTTGGTTATTACATGTGAACTGTACTTACTGTTTAGAAACTGTTAGTGTGACCAGTGCTTTCATAAATAATTAAAGATGTCTTGAGAAAATGTGACTTATTCCGATGCTAATATGTGCATTGCTTGTTTGTGATATTTGTTCATCTTGATACTTTGGTGCGTTTTAAGCAAATTATTATTTTTGTAAAACTTTATTTTTTTAGAAAACAGTTTTAGCATATCAATTGTAAGATTCTTTATGTTAATGGAAGACATTTTCTAAATCTGCTAATGCCTTAGAATATTTTGAATATCATAATATAAATTATTTACTCTGCAGTACGACCTCGCAACAACTGGAACTGATAAAAGAACACTTAGAAATAGTTTCAAGTAGTTGTAAATATACTCTATTTGTGTACAGGCTGTATAAAACCTAAAATATTTGATATTGCTCAACAAGTGAAATAGATTATAAGGAATGCAGTATGAGAATTACTAGTCTTCTGGGGGCATTCCTCTGTTCCTATATTGTCTTTCTTAACCCCGGTCAATATGTTAATTTATGATAGCATATTTTAACATTTCTTTCATAAACAAGGTAATTTGCTAGAAGTAAATGTTTTATGCTAATTGTATTTGTTTTTGTTCTGCTTTCTGAATTGTTATATATAGCTGAAAGGGGTTTTTCACTCATGCATATTTTTAAGTAATAAAGAAATACTGAAGGCCTTGAATTTGATTCTTCTGTTTTTGCGAGGTAGTACTGTATTCAACAGTTCCAAGATGCCAATTTCCTATTCCCATTTTAAAATGAGTATTCAAAAAGGTTGTGTTAACCATATAGCATTACAGTTAATTTTTATGCTTTTAAAATTTAAACAGTAAAATTGAAAATAATGATTGTGTATGACAATTATTATTTTAGAGGAAATATCCTTTTATAATATGCATTTGCAATATTTCTGTACTGTGTGTTGGTGCATATGTGAAGTGGAGAGTACTGTACATGAAGGTGCTTAATGTGAAAAGAAAATTTCTAAGCAAAGATTTGTTTCCTACAAATAAGAAAATTACTGTACTCCTTTCTATGAGTAAGTCCCCTGCTTAAACTTAATAATTCTACTGTATATTTAATACAGGCACACCTCTTACAATGTTCAAGATCCACTCCAAAACAGAGAACTATAAGAAACTGCTCTGTAAGAGGTCAGTACAGTATAACATGGTCTCAATCGAAATGTCCGTGACACCACGATTTTTTTAGCCATGATCGACATATGAGAGCATCATTGGGTATTGGTTATAACACTAATAATGATACTGTTACAATGAAAGACAAAAGTCATGTGTGAAATTTTGTGAAAACATATGCGAGGGCTAAACTTTTGGTGAGCTCTGCCTTGTGGTAGGGGGCTCTCTTAATGTTTCACGAGTCATATTTAATCTTCGGAAAAAATCGTGACACGACTTTTGTCTTTGATTGTACATATTATATTAAATCAATTTTAAAATTAAAGAGATTAATTTTTAATAATGATAGACAAAAAATACTACAGTATACATTATGTATTCACCACTACATTCATTAGGAGGGCTGGACCACAGTCTTTCATTGCTCCTATCGTTCCAATCACATGCCCAACAGGATCTCCATCTTCTCTAGTAAAATGCTCCTTGAATGGGTTGTCTTGGTTGTTGTTAACCCTTTAGCTATGAAAAGCCAGTAATGTGGCCCACTATGGAAGCTGCAATAAGCTTGCAGGCTGCCAAGATTTTGACATCAATTTTTAAAATTGTGCACCAAGTGACACACTTATAGACTATGTCTCATGGGCCTCTAGATGCTGCTGCACCAGACCCAGACTCCTAGTCATGCCTCAGTACACACACACACAGTCATCATGAAGGAAGTATGTTCATCTCCATCTATTAATGACCCAGAAACATTCACTTTGTGCAATACCCAACTAAACCATATTGGATAAATTATTTATTTTATTTTGTTTCCTATTAGCCTGCATGTATATCTCCATTTTTACAAGATAAATATATGTCTTTTAACCCTTAGGCCCCAGGTGACGTTCCATAACGTCCGCCTATTTTTCCGCTTTTTTATTTATTTATTTTATTTTTATTTTTATTATTTTTGGAAAAGTTGATTTTTTTTCTCGATTTAACCCCATGGGAGGTACTGCCAGCAGCACCCTAACCCAGGGCTTAAGAACTCATTAATTTTTTATTATTTTTGGCCCCACACATCCTTGTGTAAGGTGAAGCGCAAGGCGTTTTACAGCGCCCAACAGGGAAGCATGCAAGAACTCATTTATCGTGAAAATTGCACATATGGTCTAAACCACCAAGAAGATGACATTCACCTCAACCAAGGTAGATTAATTCCTTCATTTCCCATTGGCCTGTACGCACGTCTTTATATTTGTAAGATTGATTTTTTTTTTTTTTTAGCACAAACCAAAGGGTTAACTAAGTAATGGCTTAGACAGAAACCCATATCTTGTTTGCATTCTTGAGAATGGATCTCATGGCTATTTTTACTTTTATCCTCTTCACCACTGATCGGCTCGTTGGCTGCTTGGGCGATCGGCCACGTCTCTGTTACGCACTGTTGGCAAGTACTGGGCATGCACCAGCTCCTGAATGTACCTGAACCTGCTCAGTGTTGGTCAAGTCTGGTCTTGAAATAGCTCACACTTGGTGCCGTCACAACACTTTCTGGCAGATTGTCTTATGAGCTACATTTTTTAAAATCCATATTGATGCTTTTTCCTTGACTGCTATGCCACATTACCTGCAATATCACTTGCAGGCATTTTTATAGACATTATGAGTTAAACGAAAGTTAGTACCATGGTGGAGTAAACAGATCTGCAGGAGTGGGATGAATTTAAAATGAGAAAGGGAACCAGATTTGCTGAGTGGCAATTGTTGTATGCCACTTATTCATTGGTCCCACAGAACCTTTGTACCAAATTATATTTGTTTTGTAGTAAAATCTTTCAAACAATAGGTGTTATAATGAAACAGCATTCTAAGAGGTGCACTGTATAATATTTTCCTCTGTTTAGCAAGGTAACCCCTTTAGCCTCTTCCATGCAACTCACTCCTTTCACAATTGTCCATTGTAATATCTTACTAAAATCCTTCTCCCTTTTCTTCTTTTTACCATTATCCTCAATTATAAACTTTCATCACCCACTTTGTATTCAACTCCTTCACAGCACAATATGACTACTGGAAGGTTACATCCAGCCCTTTTTCAGTTATATCTGTATTTCAAGTGTCTCTTTGCATTTTTCAGCCTGTTCAATCTTTTTAGTCTTTGTGTTTATCTTGTCACCCTGTTATTTTCCTATTGCACACCACACATTGCACTAACATGCAGCAATTGTATGAACTATTAATTTTAACCCTTAGGCCCCGGGTGACGTTCCAGAATGTCCGTCCAGCGCGCCCTGGGTGATGTTCCAGAACGCACGCCTATTCCCGCCACTGTTTAAATGCCCAGCATGGGTTATCAGATTCCAGTTTGACTATTTGCTTCTCACAACACACGCTCGGCCACAGGGAAGTTTCCTGAACATAATTACCTACTTTTGTTAGTTTTATTTTCATTGTTTGTCCATTTTATCATGTTGTATCAAAGTATTATTGCTAAAAGTAGTGTAGTTGTAATGTCGGGTAGTATTACTGTAAAACAATGCTATGATTATTATTAGTTTATGCATTACTTGCTCTACCAAACACAAAGACAGACTGGCGACCGACTGGTGAGTGTTGCCAAGCACATTTTTTATGATAAATTATGCAAATGAAATATTCTAAACTAATTATTTATAGCAAATAAGTATTAAGATCAATAAATACATACATTATTGGACCTTGGACACAAAGGCGAGCTAAAATAGCTGCTAAGTGCGTAGGACCACGGCGTCAGCTGTCAAACCAACTCTCCTTCTCACAACACACGCCTCGGCCACAGGAAGTTTCCTGAACATAATTACCTACTTTTGTTAGTTTTATTTTCATTGTTTGTCCATTTTATCATGTTGTATCAAAGTATTATTGCTAAAAAGTAGTGTAGTTGTAATGTCGGGTAGTATTACTGTAAAACAATGCTATGATTATTATTAGTTTATGCATTACTTGCTCTACCAAACACAAAGACAGACTGGCGACCGACTGGTGAGTGTTGCCAAGCACATTTTTTATGATAAATTATGCAAATGAAATATTCTAAACTAATTATTTATAGCAAATAAGTATTAAGATCAATAAATACATACATTATTGGCCACCTTGGACACAAAGGCGAGCTAAAAATAGCTGCTAAGTGCGTAGGGACCACGAGCGTCAGCTGTCAAACCAACTCTCCTTATCTCCCCTCCTCCCTCCTCTGCACAGTCACGAAAGTTTCTAGAGGGTCAATATATAGTTCTTCTTGCTTAATTTTTATTGTTTTATCATTTTAAAAGGTTAAAAATTATTTTCGGAAAAGTTGATTTTTCTCAATTTACCCCGGGTGGGGGTACTGCCACCAGCACCCTAATCCGGGTCTTAAGGGTTAACAGACTCCACTATACAGTACCTGTAAACTTGGATTCTCGTAATACAGTAATATGAATACCTGACACTAAGTTACCTCTCAACACTCATGTATCAGAATGCATTCATCCATATTAAAATTTTTAAACTACTCTGTTAATTGAAACTCCAGAACCTTTCCAATCTTCTACAATACAGTACAGTATAATCAAACTTTACCCAGTGATTTTTTGGTGAAACATTGCCACCCACCTTTTTAATGTAATTCATTTTTGTTTGCCTTACTTAAACATTCAAGTTCTCTTTTAGTGCCTTGTGGTTCTTCAACCATTTCACTCATAACTATTATTTCCATAAAAATTTATTTCCCTCTCATCCTTTTCTAGTGTCTCCCATCTACAGTATTTAACACTCACGAACACGGCGTGCTGCCCATCCCTCACTCCTGAGGTGAATTGATTGCAGCAAGCATATGTTTACAAACATCTCGCTTGTAAGCCATTATTTTCAATCACAATTTTTTTACTTCAAATTCTTTGTAAAGGAGAAGTCTATAATACTTTCATTAATTAAGACATAGAGAGCACCTACACCACCGTTTATGGAACCGATGATGAGTATATCATCATCAGTTCGAAAGAGTGTAAAAACTCTGCTATATCTCTTGTACATTCTTGTCAGCTGAGCATCATGACCTGCTACCAATCATTTTTTTTTAACCTTATTTGTGAAAACAAAGAACAATTAACTTATTCCTCTATACAGTGAGTTCTGCTATAACGCGTGTTTTGATAACGCGAATTTGCTCTAACGCGATTTATGAATTAGGAACGGTATTTGTATAACGCGAACGCTTGTTTGCTATAACTCGATTTTTGCTTACTATTTCTCCAATTTTGTGGTACTGTATTAACTGTGAATATAGTAAAGAAGAATATCAACAAGAAGCGTTCTGGTGATAGAATTCGGTGATGATCGTAAAGAAAAGGATATAACACTTGAAGAAGCTCGATTTTATCAACCTCAAAATCACCCTTCTCCCCATCAAGTAAAGTGTTACATTTACTGTATGATTTCATTATTAGATATGAATGTAACATTTATTTAGACTGTGTTAGGCTAACTACTAAATTTTTTCGATTTCGAGTAATCTGCACCTAACCCTATTTTCTCCATAAGCCCTGTTATTTCTATTACGCGATTTTCTATAACACGATATTTTACAAGAACACAATTATCGCGTTATAGCAGAACTACCTGTATAACCTAACATAGCTAACTTTAAATACCCTCCTGCTTTCAGCAGTTTCCTCACACTCCAGACTGTTTACTTCACTTTACTCTTTTTTTAACACATTTCAAAGCCCATTCCTCTCATCTTCCTGTATTTTTTTTCAACATGGACATTATAAAAATTCCTCCCTGTACCTCTTAACCTTTTCTCATTATCAACACTTGAACAACTCTCACCCTCCACTGGCCATTGACCTCACCAACTTGCTGGCTGCATCATCCAACATTGGGTTGGATATTTTGGTTTAATGAAACAGCAGAATTAACAACAATGAGTTACTGTATTTTGAACATTAGCTGGCTGTGATTATGCCTGAGATAACTCAGCATGAGGGGCCTGGGAACTGTCAGGCTGTTTTCAAAGTAACCTGAATCATCAGCCAATGAGAGGGTGTAACTTTATTACTCAACTGTTTAACTGGGTCTACTGTATATATTTGCACTCTTCCATAAATCAACCAACTTGTCACTGACTTTGCCTCTTATAATTTTTTTAACCAATAAAATTTCTTCCTTTTATGCTCCTCCCTATTCTCACATTCACTCTATTTACTTCCTATTCATGATAAATTTATCTCCTTAAAATTTAAGTCATTCTTAATGTTTTTCCAAGCGAGCAAAACAGTCAGTGCATTCCTCCAAACTTTTGGTACTTAATCCAACCATCATCACATTGATACACTGTTGTCTTTTTACTTCCACACCCTTCTTATCGTATCTAAACATTCCCTTCAAGTACACAACTGTCTTTTAACATTGAATTTATTTTAAAAGCTAAAGTAGTTTCTCCCTTCCGCCTCCTCCATTTACCTGATCCATCTCCTTGATGGTGCGTATTCTAATTCCTGTGCAAAATTTCAATAACTTGACAAATTATTGCTCCATGTTCCTGTGTTTTCTTATTATATACAGTGTACTATTATACCTTACCTTCTCCCTGCTCATTATTTATTTAGTTTTTCTGAAGTATTTTCATTTCACCCCCAAATTCTTCACAGAGTATCTGGTGTTCCACTTGGTTAACCCACATTTTCTTGTACCATAAACCACTTTTTTTTCCCTACTCTTTGCTATTTTGTATCAGTCGCATTGGTAACTTGCTTTCGAATAGTGTCTCGTAACTTCCTTACTACTCTATGTTAGCTCCATCGGTAATACTGTACATTTTTTTCTTACACTCTGCTTTATTTTTACTGGAATAATTTACTTTAAACCTCTTTGCCATTGATCAGCCTCTTGGGCAGTCAGTCACATCTCTGTTACATACTGTTGGCAATTACTGGGCATGCACTGGCTCCAGAATGTATCAGAACCTGCGCCAATGGTGGTCAAGTCTGGTCTTAAACGCTTTCACACTTGGTGCCATCACAACACACACTGGCAGGTTACTTCAAGAGTTCACTACCCTCCAAAAATGTTTGCTCTGACAGATTTCTGAACTTGTGGCTTCTTTAACCTGACCTTTAGTGGGACAAGCATCTGCTAGTTTCAGGTATGTCCTCCGAGGTGCTGTATGATATTTTCTGTATTAAAATTCAATTATGGTAACATGAAAAAGTTGTAGTCGAACAAAGTTTATTTATAGAAATAAGCTTCATTTTCATTATTCATTCACTAACTTTGTTTTGTTAAATTAGAAATTTAAGCAATTTGAAATTATTTTAAGAAGTACTGTACTGTATTACAGTCACCCTGCATGATAGATAACTTCTCTTAAGTCTCCAAAATTGCATTCAACTTTAGCCCACTTTTTAAATTGGTCAAGGGCTCTGATGATGTCATGCTAGTGAGTATTACAGTATTGTATAGTATTTGCTAAAGACACCATGTTTAACCCTTACGCCCCGGGTGACGTTCCAGAACGCCCGACTAGCACGCACCGGGTGATGTTCCAGAACGCTCGCCTTTTCCCACCACTGTTTAAATGCTAAGCTCGGGTTATCAGATTCCAGTGTGACTATTTGCTTCTCACACCACATGCTCGGCCACAGGGAAGCTTCCTGAACGTAATTACCTACTTTTGTTTGTTTCATTTTCATTGTTTGTCCATTTTATCATGTTGTATCAAAGTAATGTTGCTAAAAGTAGTGTACAGTAGTTGTATTGTAGGGTAGTATTACTGTAAAACAAAGCTATGATTATGTTATAAATTTATTTATTTGTGGAATTATTATTATTTTATGCATTACTTGCTCTACCAAACACAAAGACAGCCAGGCGACCGACTGCATGAGTGTTCCCAAGCACTTTTTATGAAAAATAATGCAAATAAAATATTCTAAATTAATTATTTATAGCAAATAAGTATTATGATCAGTAAATATATGCATTATTGGCCATCTCAGACACAAAGGCAAGCTAAAAATAGCTGCTAAGTGCATAGGTGACCACAAGTGCTGGCCATCAAAACAAGCTGTCCCCTTATCTCCCTCCCTCCATGCTGCCAGGGAAGTTTCTAGAGGGTCAATATAGAGTTTTTCTTACTTATTTTTTATTGTTTTATCATTTAAAAAGGTAAAAATTATTTTTGGAAAAGTTGATTTTTCTCGATTTACCCCAGGGAGGGGGGCACCCTAACCCGGGGCTTAGGGGTTAGATATAATGCTCATTTAACAATAGTACTTATTATAACATTGGTAATGCCAAGCTATGGTTAATTAAAGTATTTAAGTAAAATTAGAATATCTTAAAATATGTCTGCAGAATATCCTGTACCTGCACCTTGATCCTCACCCACCCCTCCCTCTCTTCACTGTCTCAGTTTTTTGGGCACCACTGCATAAATGTTGCTTTCCTACCAATTGAAGAGTATTTATTTGGTTAAAAAATCACCTCACACATCACCTCTCTTTCATTACTCTGCAGATCATCATAGATGTGAAGTCCTGGCATAACGTGCCTATGAATATTTTTCCACATTTGTATGAAATTTTTAATTTTGTTGCACATATTTATTCAATTCTTTAATAGTATGATTAGAAAACAATTTAACATTGTATAAAATATATATCCTGGAATTCAATATCATCTCAACCCTTGTGTCCTTTAAAAATAACTGTATTTACTAGAAAGTATTTTATTTCTAAATGAAATGAGTTTACCAAGAGGACAAGCAGAGGCATGTGTTACATCAGACTTGATTTCTCCAAGTTGTCAAATAATCACCGGTTGAGCCAATGACTCATGAATTGAGTAGTTCTCACCACTTTGCAGATGGCTCCAGATTCATTCATGAAAACTAAAAAGGAGTCACTTGAACATCTTTATACAGGTATATAAAATCATTACTTCTAAACATATGAGTTATTAGAACATATAAATCCAATCAAATATCAGTCCAAAGATAGATTTAGCGGGCTTAATTAGTTCTCCTATTTACCGAAGGGTGATTTTCAGTAAAACTTTGATAATTAGCAAATAGTTTGAGGAAGACATTTTTGAATTACTGTACAGTACTGTACAGGGTTTGCGTGTCAATAACCCATGAAAATCACAGCATCAAAGATAAAATATAACTTACTAGTTGTGAACAATTTTATATGCATGAGAGCATAAAGGAATACGGGAGAATATGAAGAACACAATGGAATGTGGGAAAATGTAGAAAAACGTGACTACACATCTACAGACCCTGTGGAAGACAGATTATACAGTATTGTCATAGGTAAACTAAAAAAATAAAATATTGGAATATAGTTCATGATAGGACAAGGGAGAACATAATATAAATGGTATAAAGTTGAGTAAACACTAAATACCTGCAATGGAAACTTTAACACAAATACTGTACTGGGAAAGCTATGGAACTCTATTTCTGAGAACATGAAGGAATTCATGTACAGGGGATCAAGAAGAAAAACATAATGACAGTAATAGAACAATGATAAGAAATAAGGCAAATCAGGGGATAAGAAAATGCAAACACTAGGGAATATAAGGGAATAAAAAATTACAAACACTAGGGAACAAGAAAAACATGGAGGAACACAAAAAAAAAACATAGTGGAACATGAAGAACCATAGAGAAAAGGATTGAGGGGAATGTGAAGGACCTGACAAACATTATAGACCATGCATAAAACAGGGTAATACAAAGGAACACTGAACATGATGCAATGCTGAAGCAGAAACCCAGTACAGCATTAGCAAAATGTTAGCTGATGAGTAATAACAAAGAATAACGAAATCAAGTAGGAATAAATAAAAAAAACACGGAAACACTCGAGGAGAATAGGAAAGAACACACAATGGATCACGAAAAATGACCGTGAAGAAACAATTATCAGTGAGCCAGTGGAACAAAGAAATACACTACAGATGAACAAGGGTGTATGGAACTAGGGAAGATATATTAAAACGTGCAAGAATTTAAGTCAACATGGAATCAAATGTGAATACTGTACGTATACTGTAATTGGTACTATGAAGAAAAAACAAAGTAGGGATCTTAGTAGGATAATAAGGAAATGTGAGGGACCCTAAAAAGAAATTACAACTGCTAGTTCTTTTGTCTTTTTAAGCACTCCACATTCTATTTTCTAAACTTAATAACTTTAATGAATTGGTCACCCAAACAAGAAATGTTACAAATTAATGAGGTTGTTCAAGTGAGTACTGTAATAAGTAAAGATATATCCATTTAATTACCTGATCATGTTACATGTAAAGTTCTCTATAGTATCTAATACCCCTCCTTGTACCCCCTGACACATCTCCTCTCCTTTTCTGTTTTGGACTTCAGACAATAGTTCCACATGCCTTACTCAGTCAGATGCATTTTGATCAATCATACCACTACTCATACCATTTTTTATTTCACCACCTATCAGCTTACTAGCCATTAGGCAGTTGGTATACTGTATCTTGTGTTTGTACAGGAGGAAATCTGAGTGTGAGAAACCTGTGATGTTTTGTAGTCACACTAGATAACACCTTTCTCACATGTGTCTGGGCCAAGTGGGGCTCGAACCCTTGACATATTGGTGAAAGGTACTCGCATTACCTCTGTACCAACAACACTCTTTCTGTGAAATTTTTTACAATATTTCATGTACGTACAGTACAGTACTTGTAAACCTGAATTTATATTCCTCACTCTGAACTTATTATCTACAACAGGTAGTGTATTTACATTATACAGACACTCCATGGGTTACAGAACACTCAGTTTACAGAATGTCTCCCATAAGTCCCATCATAAAAAATTTTGAGTTGCATAAGAGTTTCTGTTATTATGGAAGGTAACTAGTACTGTACAGCGCAACAACATTATTTGCGTAGGATTATGCGTTAAATCCTCTTGTGAGACTTATTTTTGTACTCCATGTTCAATACAGTACAGGGTACAGTACATTCAGTATTTGCCTTATGGAAGGGTCAATTTCGGTTTACGGAAATTTCAGCGTATGGATAGGGTCCATGAACGGAACCTTTCCGTAAACCGGGGAGTGTCTATACAGGTACTGTATTGCTCAATCAATATATTCAAGGATATAGTAGAGCAGGCAACCATCACCATAACCTAAGTTGTTACTCCCATTTAAAATTTTTGAAAAGGATTTATAATGGAAACCTTTTCTATCTTCCATTTATGAATGGTTGACTGTCAGTTGCATTCACTCTTTAATTCTCTATTATTTTTCATATGTTCCTGACACATTACCTGGTGAATAATGCTGGTACCTATGTATATATTTTCATTTTGTTCTTTCAAAGTCTCTTCACGCTGAGCGTTTTACACTCTTTTGAATTATTTTCATTACTTTAACCAAGACTAGCAATTTGCCCATCTTTCAGTGTTCCCTTGCCTTCCACCAGTCTTAAATCTTTTTTATAAGACATTTAATAATTTTTTTCTATTTATTTGTTCTACAGACACAAAATTTTTCTTTCATAACTATTCAAATCTAAATTCCTCATAAAAACTTTTTACATACTGATCCTTTTTTATGCACACCTATCTCGATCTTTATCTTCATTCACATGCACATTATTTGAACAAAACCTCAACAAATTTAAAGCAATTACTTATGACAATTTGTTCACTTCCAGTACTGTACATTATTATCAGTTCTTTTTGAGTATAGAATCCTCTTCTAGCATTGTATAACTGTAAAACTCAATCAATCATATCCCATTACTATGTAGTACTACAGAATAGGGAAAAATCCCTTTGTTGTCATTTCTGAATAAATTTTTCACCCCTGTTGCTTTTGCTGTAAGTCTTAACCATAACCCAATAGCCATGGTGGCTCAAGAAGTTTCCTTTAGTGTTAATGCAGCACCATATTAACCTACTCCAATCACTCCAATGTGTCTCATACCAGTGGCAGGGTGTTTAAGCATGAGAAATCATCACCATACCAGAGTCCTACTTTTTGTCATTTACAAATTTGTCTTTTTGTATTCTTCAGGGAATGTATTGAAAACAATTACATATTGTTGAACTACTTAGCTACAACTTAATCACTTTAAATTATTGAAGAAAAAAATACTCCATAATTACGGTAAGGATAGAATGGCTCCTTACCCTAAAAATTATCTTCTAGTGACTGCACAGAACAAAACTGCTTCCTTTTCTCCACCTGTTTAGAGTCTGTAAGGGCATCCATAATCTTTTGTCACTTTGATATGAGTGACTTCCAAATACAATACTGTACCCTGAAGTGACATAAAGGTGCTAATACAGGTGGAATTGTCAAAATGTCAACACTTTTGTAAAGAAGATTACCCCAGTAATACAACCACTTACCATTTTCATCCCTCTAACTACAGAAATTTACTGCCTCTGTCTGCTTATACTTTACATTATTTAAATGTCAATATTCTACAGTGTGTCATGTTCATCATAAATAATTCTATGTCTTCATTGCGTGCTTTTAATGGATTTATTTAACACTGCTAATCAGATAGATGAGATGTGCAGTAAAACATATACCCGTACAGTACTTAAAAAAAAAGTTAATATGAAAATGCTTTCAGCTTCAAGGCAACCATTTTATGTATGAGTGACATGACATTAAAAACCAGTACTTAAGCTGATTAAATATGAAAGTACAGTATTTTCAGGAAAGAGTTCCCAAAGAAATACTCTTTTAATCACATTTGTGCAGATGATACAATATCTGTTTTCCATTTTCATTGTTATTGCTCCTTCCTCCCTTTTATTTTTTACTTTTTATTAGGAACATTTTTATATACAACTAATGAAGTGAGTTTAGTTGTATCCTCACAAGAATGGTGCTATTGAAATTGATTATAGAGTACAGTAGTACTGAACAAATGAGAAATAAAGTTCATCCAAAATGTAAAAACATAAAATTAACCTCTCCCATGGAATATACAGTAATTAATAAATCATTCCACAGAATCACGATATACTGTACTGTACTGTACATGCTTCATTATATATTCTATTGAGGAAATGTAATAAAGTCATATAGGTGTTAATGTTTCTTTAGAGCAAGTTGTATTATGAACACATTTGTTAACATCTACTGTACTTGTAAGGGGACCATTCATGCATCTTTTTATCTATGTATTAATCAATACAGTATAATAATATAATTCAAAATTATTTTCTAAATAATGTTGTGTGTGTTTTACTGGTATACAGTACGTATATAAATTTGAAATGTTTACATATATATTTTTCCAACTTATTCAAGTTAGTACAGTATTCACATGCCACAATGTCTGTTTCTTTTTCAATCTGCCATAGGTCAACAAATCAAGCAAGATTGATCATTTAAATTTATGTACCATTTTGATAAATAATACTTGTACTGTAATTATAAATTATTACCCTTGAAATGTAAGGCAGTCTTACAGTTCAATATTTTTATTGGTAATAATGTACTGTAACAATGATAATAAAAATAAGTCAATACTGTAGTTATAAGTCACTCTGATTTTCAATAAAAATGGGATTATCAAATGAGTACAGAACATGTACACCATGTTAGTCCAGAATTGCCATTGCATGAGACATCAGTTGC
Organism: Homarus americanus; assembly: GCF_018991925.1. Taxonomy (NCBI): domain Eukaryota; kingdom Metazoa; phylum Arthropoda; class Malacostraca; order Decapoda; family Nephropidae; genus Homarus; species Homarus americanus. The sequence goes on from NW_024731852.1 coordinate 5,087,250, forward strand.
AGTTACTTTACACTGACTTGATCCTGTTAGCTTTAACTAAATAATACCTTGTATTATCTACTTATCTACTCTGGTAATATTAATTTCCTTGTAGAAGGACTGGATCGTGGTTGAGATTCTTTATGCATACATTTAGACTGTCTCATAAAATTCTTCTAAAATATAGTATGATGACTGAAAGATCATGTTAGAACGTGTCAAATGTACAGGTATTTGCAGGATGACTTAAAGAAGACACCGTAAGAGACTAACAACTGTACAATTTTGCACTGCTGTTCCTTCAGTGGTCATAAACATTATCAAGCTAATTTTATTATAGATCCTGAATATTTGAAAATCATGTGGCTGCTATGATCCAGAACATTCTGCCCCTATTTGGTAATACTGTACGTACAGTAATGGTTGACAGTAGATGATAATTTACAAGCAGATTAATTAAATCTTTGTCATTAATACAAAAAATATGTACTGTACAGTACAGTACAGTACTGTGTAGCACTCCACACACCTGTAGTTCAAAGGAACAAGAAATCTGATATATATTCTCTCCTTATTCCAACCCTAAATTCTACTTATCAGACAAGACAAACAAAAGATTAGAAATAAAATATCTATCCAATTTTTTCCCTTAAAATAATTTGAAAGATACATGAAAAGTCCCTGTAACGGGTAATGCTAAGACATACCATTAACAAAAAACAAACAAAAAATTAATGCCGCTTTACAGTTTTACCCACTTGATTTGTTGTAAACTGTTAACAGGAGTGGAAATCCTTTCCAGGCACTAATAGGACATAACTGAATCTGTAACACATGACTGCCTCAATTAATAATACTGGACTGGAGTTTTGGTACGATTGCCTGTAAAGACAACTGTGGATTTGGGATCACCAGTGACTGTATGAGAGAAATCAAATACAGGAACTGTACCAATTTTAGTTTTGTGCTAAAACAGATACAGCATCAGCCAGCACAAGAATTGTAAAGGTAATTCTTTAGTAATATTCTAGGGGTTATGAATGATGGCCTTGTGACTTTCGTTGTATCAAATTATTGCAATACTGTATTTTACTACCTCGCGGTATGTTTTTTCCTTGATAATTTATGAATGTAGCTTGTGTTACCGATATGTTTTTGCTGCTTATATAATATATTAATCATTGAATTAATAAAATGTACTTTAACCAAGAAACATGTATGTAGAAAAAAGAACACTTTCACAATACAAGCAATTTGCATGTCGTGAGTCAGTACCTCTAGTGTATGTTTGCAGCAGATCTGGAGTGGTTTTTGTGGGGTCCCTGGTATGAATGGACATGTACCCAGGTGAATTGTTAGCACCTATAATACAACTGCTCTTTTTTAGCTACTTTGTATATTGGCATCCTAATTTTATTGTATATATGAATGTATTGAATCATTACTTGACTGACATATTTTCTAGTTCACTCTGAAATGGGACCAATATTTTTGTATGTAAATAAAGGCATAACTTGCTCTTGCTTTTCTTGACACCAAATTTCATTAGAATACTGAATTATAAAACCTTGTGGTAAATTTTTGTGTATAATAGAGAAACAGTCCTGCAGCTGTGTGGGCAGCTTAAGATGTGAAAGCAATGACTATTTAACCAGCTCAAATAAATGGTTACGTTCTTTTTGGAAATTACTTTAAATTGAGAGATCCTCTTACTTTGCCTTATTTACAACTCTTCATGCAGTATATGTACATACAGTATTCTATTATTCTTTTCATGTATCCTTGTTGCCAGGAACACCTATGTCCTATGGACACATTTCTAGCTTTATTTTTTTTTTATTACAGTGATCCCTCGGTTACTTGGCCTCGGTTAACGAGATTTCGGTTAACGATTTACCTTCCATAAGATTCTTAACTTCGGTTAACGAGCAATCCCTCGATTAAAGAGTTTTTTACGCTTGCATTTGGCGGTCCACCAGCTGTAGTATTAGTCCGCCAATACAGTAATCGGTTTTAGGGCTTAAATTCCTTACTATTTTAGTAAATATCAAGAAGTTTATACTATTCAATAATTTTAAAAGTTTAATATTAACTTTTTTAGTCATTTTAACAATTATTGAACATAATTGAAGGTAAAGAAACTAATTTCTGGCGTGCCATTCAGCCTGTTAACACACCAGACAGGCGTTAGTCTCTCTCTCTTTTCAGTGGAGGTAACATCTTGCTTGAGACTCTCTTCAACTAAACGCTTTTTTTTCTGTGTTTCCAAGCAAATTATTGGTCATTTTGAAATTTATTTTACACATTGACAATATATAATGCAGTGCAGTGTTGATTTAAAGAAAATAATCTTGAATTACACCAAGAGAACTAAAATTTTATGGATGAAATGGTGCCATGGGGTGACTTCTCTTCCACCCCAATGTCTTCTCTTCTCCCTTCTCCTCCACCCCCATTCTAATTCCCATCATCATCATCATCATCATCATCATCATCATCATCATCATCCAGGAGCCTTCTACATACACACCTCAAAGTAAGTGTACTTTTCTACCTTTTTTGTTGAATTAGGCAATTTTCGGTGAGCTGGAACCAATTACCCAAAAACCCATTGAAACAATGGTTTCGGTTAACGAGTTTTTTGGTTAACGAGCAACCTGCTGGAACGGTTGTGCTTTCGTTAACCAAGGGACCACTGTACCTGGTTACCTGTACAGTACTGTATATCAAAATTTACAAATTTAGTACATGTACTTTCCTCTGCAAAAATACAAGTCTTCCAAATACTGTACACAACCACCCATACTCTTCAATTCCCCGACTTACGATGGGGTTAGGGACATAAATCCAGGTAAGTAAGTCGAAAATGCTTAAATAATACATAGAAAATCTAAAATGGGTGTCTCTTTTTCTTCTCAGCACCACAATACTCTCAGTACACAGCGCAATCACTGACATTGGGACTCTAAAACACGTAATTTGACAAAATTTTGGTACAACTAAGGCGGTCATATGTCCCGGTGGTTGTAAGTCGAGTAGGTCGTAAGTTGGGGAGTAGCTGTATATTTTTGTCCGTGAATGCAATGAACACTTTCTTTTTCAAGACCTAAAATCCTCCTTTTATGCAAAAAGTAGTGGTCCCTTGGTTAACGAACGGTTCGATTCTGAAATTTCGGTTAACGAATTACCTCCCATAAGGATCTTCAATTCGGTTAACGAACAAAACTTCGATTAACAAAATCCTTACGACAAACACATTTTGTTGTGGAGTAAATATCAAGAAAGTTGTGCTCTTTAATATTTTTGCATTTTATATTAAAATTATTAGTAATTTTAAAATTTAGTTAGCATATTGATAATACAGTATATGCAGTACAGGGAACTAGTTTTTGTGCCCCATCAGCTGCTTGACTCACCCATTAGGCGTCAGTTTGGCTTTGTTTACAGTGGAGTGAACATCGATTTTGTTGGTGTCCTGAATATTTTTGCATTTTTACATTAAAATTATTGGTCATTCTGAAATTTAATTATCATATTGATAATATATCGCGCAGTGCAGTGTTGATTTAAATAAAATAATCTTGAATTACACCTAGTGAACTTAAAATTTTATTGGTGAAATTACTGCATCAAGCATGGGTCCCCTGAAAGGTAATTTCTCCTCCATCCTCACTTCCATCTCTTCTCCCTTCTCCACCCCCACTTCTAATTCCCATCATCATCATCAACCAGGAACCTTCTACATACACACCTCAAAGTAAGTGTACTTTACTGCATTTTTGTTTTACTTTGTATGTACTTCTCTGTGAGCTAGAACCAATTACCCAATATCCCAATGACACAATGGATTCGGTTAACGAAATTTTCGGTTAACGAACGACTCTGTGGAACGAATTGTGTTCGTTAACCGAGGGACCACTGTACTGTATTACACTTTGTTATTTTTCACGGATCAGTTCAAGCCACATCACTTTACCAACTATACTCACACTAATTCTAGCACTCAATTTTCCTTCCTCTTCCTTTAAATCTTGAATTGATAATCTTTTCCATTTACTGTACTCATCTGATACACACCCATTCCATCAAACACCCATCATCTGGCAAATATCCATGTTGCCATACGCATTTCCATTCAAACAAATACCATCTGGTGTATTGTATAGTACATTCATTCTGTCAGGCACTTATCAAATGATATACACCCAATCTTGTCAAACACCCATCACCTGCCATATAATCACTCGCTCATACACAAGGGTGAGATGATCAGTGCTGGAGGTGCTGCTGAAGCTAGCTCAGTTGCAAAGAGTCAGAAGTGACTGGAGGAAATTTAGGGACATTCTCTTTGCATGAATGGAAAGATGATGCAACTGGTAGGAGAAGAGTGAGGGATGGAAGTGAAACACGGGTGCTTAAAGTGTATGCCATATATGTACCTGTACAGTGAGTTGAAATGAGAATGGTGAATTGAATGTGCAATGTGACACTGTAAGATAGTGGCAGTATTGTGAGTACTGTACTGCAAAATTTTACGGTATAGAAGGGATTGGTGTTTCGATCCTGAGGCACTCACGGTCTACCCAATTGTGAATGGAAACCTAACTGTACAAACTGGCGAAAAGAAGGCAGTTAAGTGCAGTGCCAGCCATGTTGCCCCTTTAAGTACTGAAGGCATAGTATAGAGTGTTAACAGTAATCACATTGTCCCCAATGGGCAGTTATGCCCATTAAGGGGCAAAGATATGGTCATTTTAGTGGGGGTGCCTGTAACTTTATATGAGTTGATGTTAAGAAGGGAATTTTAAAGTTTTCTGTGATCAAAGACAATGAAATTGATAATTACTTCAATGGCATACAGTAAATGTAAAGGGTTTTCAGCAAGGAAATCCAAGTAAAAAAACTAGTTTGATTAGAATTTAAGTCACTGCAAATATGAACCCTCACTCACCAATCCAAAATTTCAACATAACCATGTCATTGATAACAGCTAGCAGTAAACTGTCAGTATTTACCTGATCTTGATAAACTTGTAAATTAAACCTCGCAGAGACCGACATTTTTTTTATTTTTTTTTTTTTGGTGAAGCCATGCCATGGTGGTTTTCATTATATTCTTTACTAGTTTTAAAGCGCTTCTAATTCTAAGTAGCAAAAAATAAGGCCATACAGTACAAAGCTGTACATATACTGTATAGGTGCTTATTAATTATCTTGCATGACAGACATGATTGTAGCGATGTTCAGTGATTCATTCCATGCTGTGCAAATCACCCCAATACATCATAAATATTTTTTTTTCATTTTTACATTAAGAAACACTTAAAATTACAAAATAAATGCAGAAAACACTACATGGATTGTACACCTGCATTTGGGCGATTGCTGCCTTACTCAGATAACATGACTTCTATGGTTTCTCCCTATTTACATTTAAAAACACTTATAATGTAAAACAAATGCAATATAATCACAGAAAACACTGTTACACAACCAATGTTTGGGTGATTTATGCCACCATCAAACTATGTCTGTCTGATGTTTGATCCACAGCGGCAGATTCAGTGGGGTGCCAAATGGGCCAGGGGGCCAAAATATCTTTTTGCTGCCCCCCCCCACCCCAAGGGGTAAGGCATTCATCATGTTGGTGAAACAATTCTGCCTGTTTCACTGACTGTTTATGAGGTTGGGCCCTTCTGCAGATGCTTGGATGAGCAAAAGGTCCCCAATGATTGGAAAATGGCTCTTGAATCCTATGTTCAAGCAGGGAGATTGCCACTCCATGAATAATTACTGCATAGGCCAGTGAGCTTCACCAGCATAGTGTGTATAGTACTAGAGAGCACTATAAGAGATGCTATGATAGAATATCTACTATGAAATAACCTTGCAAAGGAGTGCCAACATGGTTTTATGGAGGGACGCTCCTGCTTGATGCAAGGTAGTAGGTAGAGGGCAGCTATCAAATAGGGAGGTACTACCACCTGGGAAGATATTGGAAGCATAATGTGTTGTCTAATGGTAGACTCTGCTGCCATATAGCATCACAAAAATTGTGACCAAGTCCCAGATTGTTAATCTAACTGACTTTCTGCCTCATTTACACACAATTCCAGGGTTTCAATTGTTTCTCTTACTATAACACAGTATATAATATAATTTTTCACTCGTAATGTATTTTATTTTTTCCATTTCTGGATTTATTTAATGCTTTTGGGGGTGGGGGCTCCCCAAGTCCCACTGCGGGTTGGTGACCTGTGCCTGGGTGGGCTAATCCTCCGTGAAAAAAAAAAATTATATACAGGTTGACAATCCCTTATCCGAAATCCTTGGGGCCAGAGGCATTTCGGATTTCGGAATTTCTGCTTTCAGAATGGTTAGGGCTTTTTTTTTTTTTTTTTTAAATGTGTATTACCCGGACATAGATCACTGACCCACATTAGGGCCTGGGGGCGAAAATATAATAAAAAAAATATAATAATAATAATAATAATAATAATAATAATAATAATAATAATAATAATAATTCATAGGTCTAGGTGTTTCTCACCTTTGATATTTTTTCATTCTTGTATTTCTTTATTATTATTATTATTTTAATTATAATATGTGTTATTATTATTAAATCTATTATTATTATTTTATTTTGGTGTATTTTTATTAAAATTTTATTTACTATGAATAATTATTATAATTATTATTACTATTACATTTTCGCCCCCATGTCCTGATGTGGGTCAGTGATCTATGCTGGGTGGGCCAATCCCTGTTATAAAAAAATTGCCCCAAAACTTTCGGTTTTCAGAGCTTTTTCGGTTTTGGAATTTCGGATAAAGGGTTGTCAACCTGTGTGTGTGTGTGTGTGTATATATATATATATATATATATATATATATATATATATAATATATATATATATATATATATATATATATATATATTATGATGCTGATTATTTAGACAGATACTGGAACATGGTGACAATGTTGACATATATATCTGGATGTTGCCAAAGCTTTTGACAGCATGCTCCATGAAAGGCTGGAAATTAAACTGGAATGGAACGGAAATGGGGGTTAGCATACTGTATGTTCTAGCATGGGTAGGAAACTTTCTTCACAACTGCAAGCAATGTGTGGTGATTAATAACACAAATTCATCATGTGTGCCCATGACAAGCAGGGTACCACAAGGCAATGAATATATTGTACTAGGGTCCATTTCTGCATATATATTTGGTTCTTTTTCTTTTTGGCCCCCAGGCCCGAATGTGGGTCAGTGACCTATTCCTGGGTGGGTTAATCCTCGTAAAAAAAAAATATATATATATATATATATATATATATATATATATATATATATATATATATATATATATATATATATATATATATATATATATATATATATATATATATATATATATATATATATATATATATATATACAGTACACAGTAGTACCCGATTTATCGGTCAATTGAACCCACAGGTACCGTGGAAAGAGGAAAAAACGGCGTAAAAGTGAACAACAGAACATATGGGATTAATTCCAATAGAGACTGGCCAGACCCTCAAACTCCACTTTTCAGACACAATACCTACATTGTAGTAAAAATTACATCCTAATTTTATGATGGTATGCACACACAATTAATAATTAAGAGAAATATCAATAATATTAGTTTTTTAACACTTACATTCGTAGAAAAGATGGCTGGGCACACAGGGATGGGGGTTGGTTCGAGGCAGAGGGCAGATTATTGGCCCTCACCTGTATCACTTGTATCAATTGTATCACTATCCACCACATAGGCTTGCAGGGCCTCTTTGTCAAACCCTCAAAGTCCATATAAGTCCATATCCTCACTATCACTATCACTATCACTGACTTGGGCCGGCTGTGGTGGGTGGCGGGTTAAGAACTCGGTAATGTTTTGATGACTGGGCGACCTTGTGGCATCCTGCAGCAACTTCCAGCGTATATGAGTAGATGCACCGCGTAAAGTGAAAGTCCGGTTCTGGCGAGGTACCGATAAAATCTTGAAATCGCGGAAAGCGGTATTACTGTATATATATATACGTATATACATATATATATATATATATATATATATATATATATATATATATATATATATATATATATATATATATATATATATATATATATATATATATATATATATATATATATAATGATGCCATGTTATTAAGGGAAATTAGAACTAAACGGAATGTGAACTTGTTATGAGCTACAGAATTATTTCTGTCAGCTTCAGAAGTGGTCGAAGGAATGTCACGAAATGAGCTCTTTCAAGACCCGACTTTACCAACAGTGGAGCAGGTTCAGATACATTAATGAGCCAGTACTTGCCAACGGTGCATAACAGAGACGTGACCGACCTACCGAGCGGCAACGTGCCAATCAGTGGCGAAGAAGATAAAAGTAAAAAGTTTGAGGATGCATCTAGATCAGCGGTTCTTAACCGGGGGCACGCCCTAAGAGGACTGAGGTAATTTCAGGGGCGCGTACCCAGAGCAAAAAATAAGGAATGGCCTTAACAGGTGTGTGTATGACCTTATTTGGATTTTCGTAGGGGGTGGAGGGGTTCTCGTTCCCCACAGATACTTCAAAATGTTGTAAATGATAACTAAGTCAATCAAAATGTAAAATTCACTAAAAGTGACTGAATTAAGGTAGTAATAATGTCGGTAAGTGTACGATAATTTGATGAAGAAACGATAATTTTGAGACTCCAGTACGATAATTCACATTTGAAAAATTGTCAACACTGACTGAGACGATCTCCAGTGCCAGTCGCCCGGGATGACTTTCTATCTTTCACACTCACGCATTTCTTTCTTCAAGTGAGCTATGATGTAGGGTAGACTTTTTATGAACAAACAATAATGATAATTACTTATATCAATTGAAAAGAATGCTAATTGTTTCGTTTTAATAACGAGAATGAAATTTGCCAACTCAAAATCACGCGGTCTACTTTGAGTGATGTTTATGGCCACGTGGACTGGTGGTGGTGGTGTTCTTGATCATGGTTTTAAAATTTTATATGAAGGAAGGAGGGGGGGCGTGGAGATGAGAACCAACTGCTATAGGCGGCGCGACCTAAGGTTAAGAACCACTGGTCTAGATCGTATTAGCAACAAGGAGACGTATCGCATGTCCCAACTGGATGGAGACTCAGCATTAACAGATCAGACCCAGTGAGAAATGGATCTGGGTGTGTATGATGACAATGAACTGAATTTCTCAGACCATTTTTAGAAGAAGGTTAATCAAGCAATTAAGCTAATAGGTGGTTCAGATATCTAGACGCTCCATACCGATGTTCAGAGTGAGGTACTTTTCCCGTCACCGTCTGATCCCCGATGTTGGTGGGGTATGAGATGTTTGGTTCGTACTCAGGATGGGATGGAGAAAGGAAACTCACAATGTGCTCTCTATATACATGTTGTATTGGATGTACAATGCAGCTTGGTGCTGGGAAGGCAGCATGGTTACAAGCGTGATGTAGAGAGAGCTGGTTGGTGAGGACGCTCAGAGAAGGACAGCTTGTGGCTCGCCAGCGGGAGAGAGTACCGCTCGCCAGCGGGAGAGAGTACCGCCAGGCAGGCGGAGGAGCGAAGGCCGCCAGGCAGCGGCGGAGGAGGTGTTGCTGGCTGGTTGGTGTAGGTAGAAGGAGAGACAGATCACCACGAGGTCAGGTCTTAAATAGCGGGGGTAGGCGTGGCTTAGCAGTTGACCCCCGCTCCGTGGTGTATGGCGGCGCTGGTTGACCTAGACCACGAGGCATACACTGGGGAATTGGTGGGGTCGGCTAGGCAGCGACAAACAGCGTTTGTAGGGGAGAATTCCACTACAATACTCCCCCTTCCCTCCAGGCTGTGTAGGAGACTTGTTGTCTGCAGGGTTGCATAGCACATGTGAGGCAGAACGGGCGGTGCGTGCCTCATGTGAGACAACGGCGATGGCGTGATGAGCCGGTCGCTGGATACAACTGTCTAGATACACAATATCTGTGGGAGTAGAGAGGGAGAATAAGGGTGTGTGGAGACGATGAATGTTGTGCTTCCCTCACGGCAGGTACAGAGTCGACAGATGCGCCTGCTGGGGTGTGTGGACCTGGGTCAGGAGCAGGGGCTGTGTCAGCAGCAGCGGATGAGGGCTCGTGACAGCAGCTGGGTCCACGACAGCAGCAGGGTGCAGGACATTAGCAAGGAGTACCTGAGGGAGAATAAGGGTGTGTGGAGGCGATGAATGTTGTGCTTCCCTCACGGCAGGAACAGAGTCGTCAGATGCGCCTGCTGGGGTGTGTGGGCCTGGGTCAGGAGCAGGGGCTGCGTCAGCAGAAGCGGATGAGGGCTCGTGACAGCAGCTGGGTCCACGACAGCAGCAGGGTGCAGGACATTAGCAGGGAGTACCTGAGGGAGAAAGAGGGGTGTGTGGGTCCGCACTCAGGAACAGAGGCCGCATCAGTGGCGGCAGGGGTTACTGCTGGGCCGGGGTCGGCGTCTGAGGCAGGACGGGTGTGCTGGGGTCGTAAGAGGAGCGACTGTCTGCTTAGAGTAGCAGAGCTGCTCTAGGGTGTCTGACCTGCGGTGTAGAGACAGTAGCTGTAGAGCCGATGAGAGCTGCTTCTGGGTGGATAAGCCAGTCTTCCATGTTGCTTGAAGACTGGGAGCGTGATCAGTTTCTCCTCCATCCTGTGTGAGTGCGAATCTCCGGGAGTCACCATTTGTGGGGTATGAGATGTTTGGTTCACACTCAGGAGGATGGAGAAAGGAAACTCACAATGTGCTCTCTATATACATGTTGTATTGGATGTACAATGCAGCTTGGTGCTGGGAAGGCAGCATGGTTACAAGCGTGATGTAGAGAGAGCTGGTTGGTGAGGACGCTCAGAGAAGGACAGCTTGTGGCTCGCCAGCGGGAGAGAGTACCGCTCGCCAGCGGGAGAGAGTACCGCCAGGCAGGCGGAGGAGCGAAGGCCGCCAGGCAGCGGCGGAGGAGGTGTTGCTGGCTGGTTGGTGTAGGTAGAAGGAGAGACAGATCACCACGAGGTCAGGTCTTAAATAGCGGGGGTAGGCGTGGCTTAGCAGTTGACCCCCGCTCCGTGGTGTATGGCGGCGCTGGTTGACCTAGACCACGAGGCATACACTGGGGAATTGGTGGGGTCGGCTAGGCAGCGACAAACAGCGTTTGTAGGGGAGAATTCCACTACATTGGAATAGCTAATGCTATAACTTCGTTTCAACAACTAAGGTCTTTCAAGCGCATAACAAGGTTAGTAATTACACTATTTCTTTTAACATACAAATTATCATATGAGATATGCTAGAGATTGTCAGTTGATTGAACATATCCAAATGAAGACCACAAGAATGGTGCCTTCACTATTTACTTTTTATCTTCTTCGCCACTGGTGACTCGAATGGCTTATTAGCCGCTTGGGTGGTCGGTCACGTCTGTTAGGCACTGTTGACAAGTACTGGGGCTGGGCATGCACTCATTGCACTGGCTCCTGAATGTATCTCAGCCAGTGAACCTGCTCCAGTGTTGGTTAAGACTGGTCATGAAACAGCTCACACTCGGTGCCGTCACAACACTGACAGGTTGTTCCGAGTTCAAAAAATTCGCCCTCACTTACCCAGAGATTACAGCAGTTGCCCAACTTATATAATAGGCGGACAAGGGGTGACTTAACTGAAGTTTATAAACATCTCAAAGGATATTACTCTGTCAAGTTTGCTACTCGCTCTTTTAATTTCGACTTTCCATAGCGGTCATGATGATCAACTTCAGAATATCCACCCTACCCCCTTGGCCCTAACGCGACCTGGTTGGGAGTCTCTCTGATGTGTTATTCGTTTTAGAGAAGAAGAAAGGAAGAAATATAAAAAAGTGTCCCATGTGAAGATAATCGATGTATAATATAGCTGGGCAATTGTGACGCATGCATGGCAATACAAAATAAATTGACAAATATTGATGTTTTCAGCATGCTCAAAAGTGAAAATGCAATGCTATTTAATCGAAAATTATGGTGCAATAATGGTGTCTTTCTGTCTCATTTACACAATTGCAGGGTCTCAGTTGTTTCTTTTACTGTTGACAACACTACATATGTATGTCGTTTTTCACTCTTGATATAATTATTATTATTATTTAATTTTTTGCCCTCCTCCCCCCAGGCCCTGATGTGGGTCAGTGACCTGTGCCCGGGTGGGCTAATCCCCACCACCCCCAAAAAAATACTATCATTAAAGCATAGAATGACGTAATGTTTAATGATCAAATTTGTTGACACTAAATTAATATGAAACTGGCGCCTAAGTGCAAGTAAATACAGACTAACAATGTACAAGTAAATGTGAATATACATATAATAAATTACAAGATATGGAATATCAGAAAAATTAGTGATGCAATCTTGGAACGTGGAAGACAAACGGAGTCAACAGATGGCAGTAACGGCACCAACAACAACACGACGCCATATTGGCTCACACGCTACGCCCATCATCATATTCCCTAAATATTCCTGTATATGGTGGACATTGTCAACACGTATTAGGCAAGTAATTATATCTTAGTGTTAAGACTTGCAGAGATATGTAGTTTTTATGGTATGTGTTGGGGACTCGATGTGTGGGTGATGAGGCTGGCATGTGCTGTCTCCATTGGGTTGGTCCAGGTTCGAATCCCTCCACATGGTTAAGCATGTGAAGGGAAATTGTCATCGTGGGCCTTCGTGGCAGAAACTGGCTGTCATCATCTCATAACTGATACTTAGATAAAGAACAATCCGATGGTGAAAAGTAAGAACCATCATTAACAGTACCGTTATCAGTTCTACTTAGTACATTGAACAATTAGAAGTGAATTAATGTGATCATAAGATTTATATAATGTGTAATGATCTTAAATGTTTCACTCAACAAGACATCATGTATGGGAATAGCAAATAATACTTTAGTTCAAGTTTAACATATGGAAGCTATCATAACAGTATGTAATGTAGCAGACAATATCTTGTGATGTGTCAGTTTAGTGGTTGTGTTTGATGATATTTTTTTATCATATCCCAGTTTTCAAGACAGATTCAGGCAGTGTCGTAATGTATCTGCTGAGTGCCCTTGCTTTTCTTAATGGAGGTGAAGGGTATTCTCACCATCAGAGTGTGGGTATGTTTACCAGATTTTTCTATTGTTAGTTTGGATAAGTGGGCAAGCTTTACTGATCGGCACTGTCATCAGTACCAATTTTAGAAGTACTTTATGGCAATAACATACTGTTGTAATTGATGATGTAAATATAGTTCAGTTTCATATCAAAAGTCTCTCCATCTGAGAATGTCATCTTTTGACAGTACCCTTAGTAAATGAATAAGCTTACCATGTTATAATTACTTTTACTTATTGAATTTTTTTTTTCCTTTTTACTATTATCCTCTTCGTCACTGATCAGCTTTTTTGCTGCTCGGCCAGTCGGTCACATTTCTTTTACACACGGTTGCCTAGTACTGAGCATGTACTACCTCCAGGATGTATGTGTACAACAATTTATTCTCTTATCTAATGCTTCACATGTTGCTGGTTGCGTACTGTAGTTTCATTGATTAAGGATGTCACCAGGCAAACTTAATTGCCAGTCAACGGCCATACTACATTGAAACACCACTTTTCATCCGATCAGCTATATTAAGCAACCTTGGGTCTGGTTAGTACTTGGATGGATTGCCACCTGGGAACACCAGATGGTGAACATTGGCAAATAATGGGCCCTACTGGAAATAAGCATCCCATGTCTTTGTTGGCCATCCTTGAAAAAATTGACTAAATTTCAATTATTATTAAGGGTAATCCTGGAGCAGATGGGTAACACCAAAACGCATTGTTCGATTTCATTAATTTTTTCCACATACATTCTTTGGATGATAGCAAATAATAAAAATGATACAACAATGCACAGAACCTAATAGAACCTTATCTAACCAACCAAAGAAAGCCACCGAACTTCCTAGCCGGGGAGGGACACCATATTAAAGAGAAGTATTTATCTTGATATCTAGTACCGATGGAAGCAATTTTCTTGAAGTGGCATGGGTCAATATTCGGAAAATGTCAGCAGGGATCTGAATATTGAGTCATATATGGTTAGATAGAGAAAAATCAATGAATTCTTCTATAATGTTTCGGCGGAAATGCATAGTTTTTGAGATAATTGAAATTTTTATTTTATAAAATTAGCCAATCAGTGGGAGTATTTTTTTAACGTCATAGTCTTGTGCGTGGCGAGTGTTTGTGATGTAATACTCGAGTGCCAATGAGCGTAACTTTCGATTCCCTATCAGTTTCAAGATGGATACTGTGTGTGTGTGAAGGTGTACGTTTATTGGCTGACTGGCGCATTATTCACCTTGTTTTGGAGAATGATGGAGCAGCCATTTATATTTTTAGGGCTCACGGTGTTCTTGCATCATCTGAAAAGTGTCCAAAATGTAAATCCAAGTGTCAGTATCGTGCAGAATGTATACGTGGTACTGTAATAAGAGACAGACACTAGCAAAGCCTCACTTAAAGTAAATTATATCATCACTATGCCTCATTTCCAATGGAAACGTTATAGAAATTATTTTTATTAATTTTTTCTCTAACCATATATGGCTCAATATTCAGATCCCTGGTGAAATTTTCCGAATATTGACCGCGTCATATAAGGGTAATTTTCGTTTTTGTGGGTGTGAGAGTATGCTCGGTTCAGGTGTAAATAAAGAGCAGACAACAAAATCCAATGGTATATTGTTCATTGGAATACAGTACTTGAAAAATGATTAATTTTTTTTGTATACAAAGCATGTAGAGACATCATTTTAGTGTCACATGACTAGTTTTCCACTTTTCTACCCAGTAATATCCATTTACCCTGCAATATCCATCATCCTTCATACCCTGCCCACTGCAGGGTGTTTATGATTTTTTTCTTTTTTAGAGGGATTAGCCCACCAGAGCACAGGTCAATGACCCACATCAGGTCCTGGGGGCAAAAATATAATAATAACAAAGCAAAAGAAACAATTGAAATCCTGCAATTGTGTGTAAATGAGGCAGAGAAAGACTAAAAAAAATACTTATAATTAAAAAAAAAGTTGTCTTATTGTTTTGATTACTACAGTATCATCAACACATGTGGAAAAAAAAGGAATGAAATCGAACTTATCCCTCTGGTGTTAGCCATTTGCTCCAGTATTACCTTATTAAGATACAGTGTAATGCATGGTTGAGTGTATCATTTTTCCATATAGTACTTGGATTAATTATGACACTTGGTTGCAAATAGAAAAAAGGTACAGTATGGCATTATGTTAAATATCATTTTACATATGTGGGTAATCATCGAAGTATTTCCGATTGGCCTTCATGGGTTAGCCAGTTATTCCCTGTTGTAATATCATGGGTAAATAAATGTCTTTTAAAGATTGACATTGTTACAATTTCGATAATACACCTTTTCACATATCCATTGAAACATTGTTACATAACTAACTATTTGATAAATTCCATAACTGAATGACAGAACACATATCGAATGACAATCTAAAATAACTGTTGGTGGTATGTCATTCTCCAATTGTTACATTCTCAAACTTTGTAGACTGTCGGTTTATTGTTCACGTCTGTCAACTTCATAACTTATGTCAATCACTTCCGTTAGCATGAACCAACAGTTATTTTAAATTGTCATTCGATATGTGTTCTGTCATTCGGTTATGAAATTTATCAAATAGTTATGTAACAATGTCTCAATGGATATGTGAAAAGGTGTAAATGTACTGTTTATTATACCATGTCTGCTATGCAATCCCATTCATCCAACCAGATAGTCATTCATACTACTTAATGGGTATCATTGAAACTGGGAGTGTGTACATAGTGAAAACTTACAAGTCTCTCCTCGACTTCTACGGCCGGGGTTCGTCCGGCGACCAGGTAAATGAAAAGTCGAATTGTCTAGCGAAAATAATAAATAGAAATTCTAAAATAGGTGTCTCTTTTTCTTCTCAGAACCATGAGAACTCTCACTTTTACACTTGCCACCCATTTTAAAGGGAATTACAAACGAAAATTTTGTCAGTAGCACAGCGCGATCACTAACGTCGGGACTCAAAAATACGTAATGTGAAAAATATTTTATACGACCATGGCCGTCGTATGTCTGGGTTGTCGTAAGTCGAGGAGAGACTGTAAATGGCTGGCCACTGAGATGCCTGTGTCAGGACCTCAGCATATTCTGATGCTGAGGTAAAAATTTTGTAACTGTACTGCATTCTGTACATAAATCACAACATGGGAAAGTGGTTATTTATTTTACCCCCCGTCCCTCCTTCATAACTTCAGATTTTTGTTAATTGAGGCCACCTGTACAGAAAATTGTCTGAGCTAACTTTTTTGGAGTGAGAGTTGTGAACTCTTGGAATAATCTGCTAAAGAGTGTTGTGGCAGCACAAAGTGTGAACTCAATTAACACCAGACTTGACCAATACTGGCACAGGTTTAGATAATTTGTGGAGCCAGAACTTGTCCAACACCTGCCAACAGTGCATAACTAAGACATGATTGACTGCCCGAACAGCTAACAGGCTGATAAAAGACAAAGAGGATAAAGTACAGTACTGTTAAGGAAGGTATTAGACCACTGTAAGAGTACAGGTGTAGACTTGCAGTTAGCTTAGGATATTTATACAGAAATCAACACAAACCGTAATCTCTGGCCAGATAATCCTGGTTAGATATTTTAAACTAAATTACAGTATTTGACTTATCTTGTATACTGTATGTCTGGGTAGTAAACTGTATTACTGTATCTGGTTCATACCTACTACTTCTTTAAGAGGTTATCACAGTTTTTTTGTCTGTGTAGAGTATTGACACAGGATCATCTTCTTTTGTCCTTGATGACTCAGATTGAATAAGATAGTGGAAAGTGCTTAGGCACTAGAATATTTTGAAGGGATTTTCTTGGCCTTACAGTTCCTCTTTTCAATTTTTCATGTTAATGACGATTAGATTGATGAGATGTTTATTTCTCTAATGGTAGAGTAGGGCCATAGTTTCATAATGTACAATATTATGTTACTGTACTGACTTTATACATAGTACAGTATGGTACTGTACAGTGTAGTACAGTATACAGTACTGTACTGTATTTCAGAAGTATGGGAATGAATTTCAACACTGGTTAGTTGGGACATTTGATTTTATACGGTACTGTACCAAATTTAAGAGTACATACAGTACTTCCCTTCGTAGTGTAGTAGATTGGATGGATTTTTTTCCTCTACTTCGTTGAGCTTCACCTTATTCTTGATATTTTTCCAGTTTTGTACATGTATTGGAAAATGAGTGGGTGGTATTTTCATGTCTATTTTAGTAGGTATTGGTCTTGATTTGAGACTTAGCACACAAATGCCATAAAATATGTCACAATATTGTTTCATAAGGGAGTCACTTCGCAGCTCAGCTAATGGAAAATATGTATTACCGGTAATTTAGAGTCTTTCCTTCAGATGTTTTAGGTTAGTTTCCTGGTTTTCTTTTGAGATTTGTTTTATATTTTTTAGAGATTCTTATTAGCTAATTCTTTAGCAGCCTTATAGCATGCTTTAAGTGTATGAAAGACGGAATACTCATCTTCTTTTATAAGGGTCACTGGTTTGTGCCCAGGGGCACCTCAGTCCATGCAGCTAGAGATGGGTACTTAACTCTTTCACTGTGGAGATGCCACCTTTAGTACAGTGATATCCCCATTAGCCGGAACAATTAGTGCAGAGCACTTTCGGGAATGAGAGATTTTCGGGTAACGAGATGACTCTCAAAGTAGGAAAAAATTCCCTCGTCCCCGGAATTTTCCAGGTAACGGGAAAGTGTTCTCGTAAGTTCCCGAAATTGCCCATTACATCATCTCTTGTACCCAGAAAAATATCCCTCATCCCCGGAATTTCCAGGTAACGGAAATTTTTTCTCGGAATTTCCAGAAAATGCGCCTGATTTTCATCTCTCAAACCTGGAAAAAAAATTCCCCCATCCCCGGAATTTTGGGGAATTTCCTGGGTACCCTACTTGGAAAATTTTCTCTGAATTTTCCGGAAAATATGTCCCATGGAAAATCGTTATTGGAGAGTTCCGGGTTTGAGGGATTCCGGCTAATGGAGATATTACTGTATACAGTATTTCATTTGGTTAAGGTCAGACAATTTTGTTCTGCACAGAGGCAACACCTTACACAAGGGGTTAACTTTAGTGGTAGGAAGTGGAGGTGGTTAAGAATAATATACTGAAGGCTTTGTAATAAGTGTTCAGTATCTTTGGTGATTCCTGGTATTGATATTAAATATTGACTACCGGGTATGCATTTGGATATATTGCCTGATGTAACTATTTTCAAATGCCAGTAAAAAGCATATTATCAAGGAAAATCTCCTGTACAGTACTGAAATTTGTTGTAATCTATGTATTAGTGCTAAAAATATGATGCTTTCCAACAGGTAATGGAAGAGGACAATGGAATGGGAGAACCAGGACCAAGTCGAGGGTTTCCAGCAGACAGAAACAGAGTTCCTGTTTATGCTTCACATCATCGGAATGTTATACCTCCGTCAAGGCCAAGAGATGAGGTAAATCTAGATCATACAAATAAGATTACAAGTAGACAAGTAGGAATTGTGATGATACAAATGTTTTACTGTCCCTGTAGTCAAGAAGAATTAAGATAACACAAATAGTCCTCCACCTCTTCTTCCTCTTCTTCCTCTTCTCTCTTCTTCCTCCTCTTCTCTCCTTATTCAGAACATAGCTCAGCTTTTATAATAGGAGCCTATGGGAAAATGCTCTTTGATCTATAAAAAATAAATTAATGGGAGATTTTACTTGCTTTTGCGCTCAATGATGTTGCAAAAATATTTGCGTAAATTAGCCTATATGTATTACAAATTTGATTGATAATACGTCTGGTGATGCATAGCGGAATGAGTAAGGGATGAGGCAGCAGCTGGCCACCTCAGTGTATCCTGAACAGCAAGACTCGGCCTACTAATTTCATGTGTACAGTGATCCCACGGTTAACAAAATTTCGGTTAACGAATTACCTTCCATAAGATTCTTCACTTCGGTTAACGAGCAAACTCTCGGTTTACGAATTCCTTACGAATTTTTCCCAACATGTTTTCGCCTGCATTTGGCTGCCCACCAGCTGTATTATTAGTCCGCCAATACAGTAATCGGTTTTAGGGCTTAAATTCCTCACCATTTTAGTAATATCACGAAGGTTGTACTATTCAATAATTTTAAAAGTTTTATATTAAATTTTTTAGTCATTTTAACAATTATTGAATTGAAGTACAGGAAACCAGTTTTTTGCGTGCCAAACAGCCACTCAACACACCAAGCTTGGCGTCAGTTTGTTTACCGGTTCAGAGGAAGGAACATCTTGTTTGAGACTCTTCAACATAAATGCTTTTTTTCTGTGTTTCCAGTCAAATTATTGGTCATTTTGAAATGTATTTTACATATTGATAATATATAGCGCAGTGCAGTGTTGATTTAAAGAAAATAATCTTGAATTACCGTACACCAAGTGAACTAAAACTTTATGGGTGAAATGGCGGCATGGGGTGACTTCTCTTCCACCCCAATGCCTTCTCTTCTCCCTTCTCCTCCACCCCCATTCTAATTCCCATCATCAACAACCAGGAGCCTTCTACATGCACACCTCAAAGTAAGTGTACTTAACTGCATTTGTTTTTAGTTTGTATGTAATTTTCGGTGAGCTGGAACCAATTACCCAAAAACCCATTGAAACAATGATTTCGGTTAAGATTTCGGTTAACGAATTTTTCGGTTAACGAGCAACCTTCTGGAACGAATTGTGCTCGTTAACCGAGGGACCACTGTACATGTATTGTCTCCTTGCCTTGTAGTTTTGTATGAAGTGCATCAGAATGGTTGATACATATATGACAAAGGGGGATAAGGCTCTAATTTTAACCAAGCAAGTGCACAGCCTGGTGACAGTAATTGTGAAGTAGCTTAACCCTTTAACTACTATCATCACCATTAGCTGATTTACCGAAATCATGCTTTCACCATCTTAAGACAATTAGCATAATGGCACCATGAATTTAAAGCTGTGTGCAAAAAAATAAAAAATGAGACAGCAACTTGCTTTGACTGATTTGTGATTATTTACACTTCATTACCCTCCTTCCTCCCATCTCCTGTCCTCAGGGGCCACTCACCCACACCTACGGTACCACCTATTAAAGTGCTTCCCAGTTAACACCCACATTGCACCACTACAAGCACATATCTTGTCTTCACAACCATCTCTTGCATCACAATAACAACCTGGACTCAGCAGTTACCAGTTACTCTTCACCCCACTTCATAGACTAATAACCTAATAAATTCCCATCCATGATGAGTACAAAGTTTATAAATGTTTTTATAGCTTCTCGATTTGATATCTTCAATTTCATAAGACAAAAGTATTTTTTTTACTTTCATATGTCATGTTTATTTGCATTTGTGTGGTTGCCTTTGATTTCCCAAAAGGCACAGTTATTGGGTTAAGCCAAACATTGTGTGAAGTCGGTGACTCAGATTCTGACTTTCCTCTGTGGGTGTTAAGGTGAACTGGAAGAGAGGGGTCGGCCCACAAAAAGGCATTCTTTAGCAAAACCTCGAAAGAGTCTAGAAGCATTCTCATTAGCTTAATGGCAAAAATATCTACCTTTCAGCTTTGAGTGGTGACTTTAGCTTCCCAGACTCCTTTTTAAGGGACGGTCATTGCTTCGGAAATTTAGTCAACAGTGTTGGGGATCCTGAGAACCCTGGATTCACCATATTATACTTAGTTGCCCAATCCAGATTATACAGTACAGGTACTGTGAAATGTAATTTCAAGCTCAGCCCCTCACTTTTAGAAAATGATTTAGGTATAGTACCATTAAGTGACAGAATACCTTTAAAAGATATTCTTATTGTTTTAGTTTTTTCTGTCACTTTCTACTCTTGTCTTGTACCTTACTCTTTTACTTCAATTGAGATTCTATACTGTTTGATCCACTCCACACACACTGGGAAAGGAGTGAAGATGTCCAGTGTCTCAAAGGTTATGCACCATAGGAAAATAATGTTCTTTTCATTTTTCTGTTTCAGATGAAGGAATCATAACATATCAACAAAATGGCAGAAAAAATACTAGATGAAAGATGCAGTTTTAACATCCTAGTATGGAAAAACAAATGTTACACATCAAATCCAAAAGAATTAAATTAACAACAGCCTTATTCCTGGAAATTGTCAATTTAATTCTAGCTTTCTGTTATGAATATTAACCCTACTCATTTCTCAAGTGTTAATTTTTCTGCCATCTTTGTTGATTCATTTTCAGTGCCTCCCTGAAAAAGAAAGAAAACATTAATTTTTTCAATGGTGCACAACTTATGAGACACCCTGTATATACTGTACAGATATATATATATATACAGGTATTTTTAAGGTTGTTGAAGCAGGTGTTAGGTTCCTCAATGATAATACGACTGTACATTTAATAATTACCAGGAGAGTGACTCGGAGTATGGTGTCCGGCGAAGCATAAGTTGTGCTCAGCTGTCGGCCTGGAACTCACAACTGTACGAAAAAAACTATGTGATTTGTCCTCTTCCTAATTGTGGTCTCATGTTTCATGGAGCCCCACAGATCCAGAATCATTATGTCAACTGTACTGGGGTGAGTAGTTGTAGCTGATTACCTTGTTTGAGAACCATGGTAGAAATAATGTACAGTACAGTATTGCTACCATGGATCTCTTGGTCCTTGTTATTGTTTGAAGTATATGATTTGTTTGTGTTATCGTGAAATAGAAAAATGTCTATGCATAAAGTCATTCGTGTTCATATATTTGCATATTTTTCACTTGCAAGCCCATTTCCATTATGCTGCAGGGGGGCCACAATCAGGAGAATACAAATGTTTTTGCAAAATAATAGGTATTTTTCTGGAGTGAAATTTTATATATAGTACTGTATATGAGTGAGGTGTAGGAATTGAATATACCGTAGTCAAATGTGCCATCTAATTTCCTTCTTTCTTTTTATCAGTCAGGGCCACATTTCCTTTAACTTAACATGTTTTTACCTATTGCCCACTAAAATGATTTTTCAGCGAGATGAGCTTCTTACCATTCAGTTTTTAACTATGATATGTCAGTTGGCTCTACAAATACCAATCCAGATAGATTGACTGACACTCCTCTCCTTCTTTTTAATATAGTACAGGTTGTACCTCTCTAGTCCGGCAACCTCGGGACCCGACCGGTGCCGTACCATGGAAATTTACCCTTTTCCTGGATAGATAGTGACTTGTGCTTACGCTTGGAAGCACTAGCACCACTTTCACTGCTTTATGGTCTCTTTGAAGACATATTGAAGGGTTAAATGTCGTGCAGTAGCTTCTCAAATTTCGCGAGTTTTTAATTCGACGTTTTCTATTTGAACACAAAAAAAACAACACATTTAAAAACTTTGACGGCGGAAACTCGAATTTCGACGGGTTTGAACGGCCCACCAACGTTCAGACAATGTGCACAATCCTGTAAACAGCGTCATTTCTCTTATGTACAAAAGATTCATTTTGTTTATTACTGAAAGTCTTTTTGATTGAATTAATGTTTGTGTGTGCAAAATGAGCAATACAATTCATTAATAATACGTAGAATATTAAAACACGAGGAAATGAGACAGCATTGTTTTCGTTGATTACAAAACCAGTGACTGACTGGTTCTACATATAAAACAAGAAAATAAGACCCTGGTTGTAGCTGTAGTAAAATTAATATGGTTGTTTTAAGTAATGTTATTTAATGTTAATAAATGGAACAATAGAAGTAGCTAACGATAATGGTAAAGAAACAAAGAGAGATCGCGTATGTAAGTGCGCACATGTGAAAACATATCGTCATTACTTTACATAAGAATATGAAAGCAACACTTATTTACTGTTCATATATATTTTAATTAATGTTTCTGAATTTGTTTTTATTGAATTAATGTTTGTGTGTGCAAAATTAACAATACAATTTATTAATAATACGTGGAATATTAAAACACACGAGGGTACGAGACGGCTGCCGGCATTGTTTTTGTTAAAGCTTACAAAACCAGTGACTGATTGGTTCTACATATAAAACTGAAGAAAATAAGACCCTGATTGTAGCTGTAGTAAAATTAATGTAAAAAAATTAATATGGTTGTTTGAAGTACCTGTAATGTTATTTAATGTTAATAAATGGAACAATATAAGTAGCTAACCATTAATGGTAAAAAAAAAGTGAGACTGCGCGTATGTAAGTGCGCACATGTGAAAACATATCGTCATTACTCTACATAAGAATATGAAAGCAACACTTATTTACTGCTCATATATATTGAAGGGTTAAATGTTGTACTCTGTATAGACAAGCAGAGAGAGAGAGAGAGAGCAGCCGAACTGCCGGCGCACATTTAATTTCCCGCGGCTTTTTTTTAAGGGGATTAGCCCACCCGGGCATAGGTCACTGACCCACATTGGGGCCTGAGGGGCAAAAATTTAATACTCCTGTAATAATAATAATAATTCAGATAAGTAAAAAAAAAAAAAAAAAAAAAAAAAAAAAAAAAAAAAAAAAAAAAAAAAAAAAAGCTGCCTATCTACCTATTGGACAAACTAAAATCGTTCCGGACCACAGAATGCCGGACTAGAGAGGTACAACCTGTACATATATAATGTTATTATAAATAAATGGTTATTATTTGTGTCTTAACTTTTATCATTATTTTTGTCAGAGATGTGAAAGTGCTGTGGTTAAATGTGGGAGATGTCAAGCTGTAGTTTCAACAGATCACATGCATCAGCACATGAAGACCATGCATCATTCAGAGCCGTCTCGGCATCCAAGCAGTGATTCTAGCAGTAGTGAAGTTGCGAGAGCCACAGGTGCTCTAGAAGGGAAAAGGTCTAACCAGAAGAGTGGAAGGCTTTTAATACCTTCTGCAGCAGTACCTCCTGGAGTATCAGCAGTAGTAAGCTCATTTGAATACCTTTTCAATGTACTGTATTGTTGAAGCTTTTGTATCGGCCATGCTGGAGATTAGCAGCAAGAGATAGAGAAATAATATCCTTTGTGGTAAACTGAAAATATGTTTAAACTTTGGATAAAATCTACTGTACAGCCGGTGCCAAGAATTGATAAAATGGGCTGTGGGGTATGACACTGCTTTGTTACTTAAAGCCACGGGAATTTTCATGTAAATGGAACCTCTGATACTGTTCATTACATTAGCCTTGATGACATTGTAGTATGTATTTTTGAATTCTTGTAACTTCTGTGTGGATTTTCTTCCTGTAACCATAGTTTTCTTATAATATATACAGTACCTGTACCAGGAAATGTGAGGAATAAATAAAAATACTAACAATAAAACATGCTGTATTGCCAAATCAGTGAATAAAAGCCAAATGAAAGTTTAACACAATTGCCATTTGCATACACTCCATGCTTCACCATAGTAACGAAGATCAGCTGGGACGCTGATTCCCTAGCAATGCCCCCCCCTCCCCCTTACACTCAGTGACCAGCTAACTTGAGTGGAAAGAAATTTATATTCCCTTTATGCATTTGCCCTCAGGACAATTATTTCTTTTATTTTTTTTTCACTATGTATGTAGGATGGTGTTTGCTTGTACAGTCATTTCTGCTACAATGCATGTTTTGTCTATGCGAATTGGCTATAACGCGATTGATGAATAGAAGAACGATATTTGTACAATGCGAACGTGTGTTGGCTGTAACGTTTTAAGTGTACTGTCGCTTGGCGCGGGGTTATGCAGTGTTAACAGTTTACTTTCGACATCACATGTTCAACTGATTCATGTGTTTTGTTTGTGAAGTGTTATTGATAGGAACTCTATAAGTTTCATCCTTTTTTTGCAAATTTAGCTATTCCCATTAATACTGAATGAAAAAAATTAATAAAAATAATGTTTCGCAGTGCGGACTAATAGCGTTTTACACCCGCGCTCTCTGTTTCCATCACACGATCAGTTGAATCACGTGGGTTGTTTTGAAGCGTCCTCAGTGATTTTTGCTTACTATTTCTCCAATTTTGTGGTATTAACTGTGAATATGGAAAAAAGAATATCTCCAAGAAGCGTTCTGGTGATCGTAAAAGAAAGGCTATAACACTTGACGAGAAGCTTGATGTTATCGAGCGTTTTGAACGTAAGGAAAGAACATGTGATATTGTGCGTGCAACGGGAACAGTTAAATTTGCAAAAAAAGGATCCTTTGTGTTAGGCTAACTACTAAATTTTTTTAGATTTTGAGAAATCTGCACCTAACCCTATTTTCTCCATAAGCCCTGTTATTTCTATTGTGCGAATTTCTACAACACGAAGTTTTACAAGAACACAACTATCGCGTTGTAGGAGAACTGACTGTACCTGAGTATAAACAAATGAAGAAAGTTACGTATATCTACCTGAAAATACGAGTTGAAAAAACAAACATATAAAACCTCATGGTTTGGCCCAGTTGCCTGGTGGTTACAGCGATGAGTCTAACCTATTAAACTCTATTATGTCAGTAAACACTAATAATAACATTAAATCCAGTGAAATGTGGCAGGGAACGAGGAGAGTTATAACAACAGAAGACGCTCTAACTAGCGGTTACTCGCTCACTCCTGTTGCCAAGCGTACAATCAAAATACTTATGGGAGAATTGCATATCTTGTAGTGTAATTTGAAAACGTTGATGGGCACAGTAATAAAAAAATTATATAAACCACGCATTTACTTACAAAAACATAATAAGAAACATTGTACAGTATCATTACTAGAGTGAATGAAATAATATTCCCACAAACAACAATTGACAACTCTGTTTATGTTTTCCACCTCGGGCACCTGTGTACCGCGCACTGACATTGTAGTTACACTGGCCTAAGATGATCTTTGCACTGTTTTGGGAATGCTTCTTAGGGAGGTTCCTAGCCAGGTAAACCCCCAAATTTTGTCATAATCTTCTGAAATCCGGATTTACCGGGTCCGAGTGTTCGAGGGTTCATTGTAATTACTTTTTTAATTAGTTAAGAATAATAACAAATATTTTTTATTCTGGAGTTGGGTTAGGTAGAATTTAGCCTACTGGAGACAGCAACTGGGGTATTTATTAACTTAAGGGAAATGGCAACTTCACATAGAGGATGCAGGCGGATTTTTTTTTAGTCTTTTTCAGACAAAAAAGTGTGTCATATAAGCCGTAAAATACAATATATATATATACAATGTATGTATACAGTATATATATAGAGAGAGAGAAAATGTGTAAAATTAGTATGCCTAGTATTGAACGTGCTTTGCAAAGGTTCAAAGTACATACCCACTCACATTAAACAAAATCAAAGTGAGAGGTGTTCTTTGATACGAATAGAAATTATATGATCTATTTCTTGCAGGTGTCTGAAGATGAGGATGGAAGAGATTTTCACCGATATTCTGGATACAATACATCAAAGCTTTACTCCACTACCAAGTGAGTTTAATATTTTGTTTTTGTTTTTTCTGCAAGTTAAGTTTGTTTACATGTAATTTGTGTTTTGCAGTGGTCGAGTGGATACAGTGCTTGCTTCCTGTTACATGGGTCGATGGTTCTATCCTCAGGCACTCGCAAATTACAGGGGGGCCCCCAGGTTCGTGGCTATTTACTTCGCGGTTCTCGGTTATTCGCGGATGAAACCCTGGATGTACCCAAGAATGTCTATGGGTAGTTTTAAAGTTGCCGGCATTTTCGCGGCAGGGACAGGGAGCCATTCATTCTAGAGACAGTAATTTCCTTTACCTGTAGTGTAAATATGTGTGTGTGTGTGTAGACACACACACAGAACACATACAAATAAATAGTACAGTAAAAGTCCAAAAATCCGGATGCCAGGAATCCTGACTTTTCAAAAACTTTTTTTTTTTTTTTTTAGCGGGCTTTTGTGTGTATGTGCGCATGCGTAAGCGCTACAGCTGCACAGCGACAACAATCGACCACGTGGTCGCCACTTTAAAACGAGCAATCAAACTGACAACATACCGTATATACTGTACTCGTCTATAACCCCCCCTCGTTTATAGGTCGACCCTGATTTTTTGACCAAGAAATCGTTAATTTATGATATTCCTCATTTATAGTTCGACCCACGTTTTTGAGGGTAATGGAACAACAAAAACTTCAGTAAAAATGCTCTATGTCCTATAAACTGAGGCTCGCCGTGCCTGAAACACGAGTGCCGAAGGCAAATTGTTTACCATTTATTATTACGACACTTTACACTGAAACGCGGGTAGTTTCAACAAAAATATTGTATATTTCCATTCAAGCATTTATTCAAGTCAATTAGGAGGGAATATTATTGTAATACAACAGTTTTTAACTGATAACCATTTGAAAAGTGATTACGGTAACATCTTTTGAACGAAAGAAAGCGAAAGTCATTGTTTTCATCACGATTTTATCACACTTTCCACTGTAATACGTACGTCATTTCAGCAAAAATATTACATTTCCGTGAATGCATTATATCAAGCACAGTATGAATAGAATACCATTATAATATAACAATATTTTGAGTCCTACTCTTTCCATTTACAGAGTACTGTACAAGCCCATAATAATGGCTCCTAAAGTAGATAAACTTCGTTGTGTGAAGAGAAAGAAGAACACGTTGAAATTGAGTGACAAACTTGAAATAATTAAGAAACTAGAACGTGGTGTGAGCAATACTGTTCTAATGGAAACATATGACATTGGAAAGTCTACAATTTATGATATAAAAAAGGCAAAGAATAAAATTCTAGAATTCACAGCTTTTTCATTAAAACTGCTCGTTTTGATAAATGAAGCATGCAATATTTGCTAGTGAATAAACTATCAAAATGTACCTGTTCATCTCTTCTTTATTCCTCCTTAAATTTGAATTTTAAAAGTACTGCCTGAGAATCCGGAAAATCCGAAAATCCGGGCCGACCCAATCCCCAAGCAGTCCGGATTTTTGGACTTCTACTGTAATTGGAAAATCCTCTCACAAATAATCAGAAACAAATTTATTAAAAATGTGACAGTCTACCCTCTAGTCCATTCTCTCTTACAGTACTTTATTAATAGAGCACGAACTTGAGAGTAGAATCACATTTTTAATAAATTTGTTTCTGATTATTTGTGAGAGGATTTTCCAATTACTATTTATTTGTAAAAGAAATAATTGTCCTAAGGGCAAACACGTAAAGGGAATATACATTTCTTTGTACTCAAGTAAAAATGTAAACCCCCCCACTGGACTGCAAATGTTATTCGCGGATTTGGCAATTTGCGGCCATTTTGAGAACCTAATCCCTGCGAATTTGGGGGGCCCCTGTACCCAGCTGTAAATGGGTACCTAAGTTAACAAATTGGGGAAGGGAATGCAGTCGAGTGCAGTACCGGCCATGGTGCCTTCTTGTGTATCGAAGGCTTAGTATACAGTGTGCTGTATCCACACTGTCCCAAATGGGTAGTCATGACTATGAGGCCCACTTTCACTTTTCAAATCTAGTTTATACCATTAGAATTTTGTAAATATGATTATACTGTATACAGTATTTTATTTTATTTACCCTTCTGCTAAGTAGAATTGTGTATGTGTTAATAATATTCTGTGAAATATTTTTATATATTCTTTGTCATTTTTGAGCAAGTGAGTTTATATTCATACGTCCTAAATAAAGTTCATCATTATCCTTCAGACTGAAAAGATTTAAAGAGAATAAAGTCACTGTGCTATCTGTCTGTCAGTTGACAAGTGACTTCTTTACAATAATATTAACTATATACCTTAGATAAGTTTGTTATACTCTGTTGATAAGCTTTGTTACCTGAAATGCCTTCTGACATAGCTTGCCTTTCAGCAGAGGAATTTACACTTTAATGGATGAATATAATACAATGTGTGTATGGACAAGGTTGGATAATGTTTTTATTTCAAGAAGCACATTTTCACAAGGTTAAAACAGGTTAAATTGATCATATTTCATTCAGTAGTTAGCTTATTATCCAGTAAGGCTTCAGGTCTGGAGGCAAAACCCTCATAACAACCATTAACCCTCAAACGTTGGGTTAGGAGAATTTTCACTGCCCCTCACAGGCGGGCTAATTTAGAAGAAAAAAAATCTATTGTAATTGATATATAAATCATTTAATTGGATTTTTTATGTAAATTGCAAAAATTGCAATAAAAATCTCCATCTCACTCTCCTTTGAGTATAAAAAGGCAGTAAAATAATGCCGTGACGTCATCGAATGTAGCAATGTTGCGGGATCTAGCGTTAATGGCTGCCACGCCACATGCCACCCATTTTGTGATCTTTTCCACAAACACCCAGAAGGTAGAACACTTATAAAAAATGTTATTGTATTATCCCCAGTAGGCCTAATCCACACTTTCTTTGAAATAAAATTTATATTTTCAGGGCAAACTAAACAGAATAGAATGTTATAACATGAGAGTTGCACTTACAGTAGAACGTCGATATAACACGAGATACGCTCCAAGAGAGGTCGTTTTAAACCGAATTCGCACTAAATCGAAGTGTTGTTTCAATAGAATAATTTAGTTTGGTACTTGAGAGAAACACAGAATACTAAAAAGACTGAGTCTACCCAGATGCACCTCAACCCATCTCATAGAATAAACAAAACATTGTTTTTTGTAGTTTATGTTAAAACATTCAATCGTAAATCAACACAGCTAAAATTATGGGACACGAAATGGTCTGTTTACTAGTGATCAGCTGATGTGATCGGATGGTCGCACTGGCGCCGTCACGCAGGGTTGCCAGGTATGTCCTTTTAAGGACAATCTGTCCCTTTTTAGACCTACGTATCCTTTATTTTTAAAAATAAAAAAGGACAACCGTAAACTGTCCTTATCTGAATTTTAAGTCTATACAGAACAGTACTACTTATTTATTACTAAACCTAAAAGCCTAGTCTTTTCCACCAAACATTTCTCAGGGAGGGAGGGACCCAGCGAGCGTGGGGGGCGGGAGTTGAGTCCATTATTTGAATGGACATTAACCTGGCGACTGTATTTCTCTTAAATATTAATTGTGTGTGCATACCATCATAAAATTAAGATGTTATTTTTACTACAACGTTCTTTATTATGTCGTAAGAAGTGTAGTTTGGGGGTCGGCCCAGTCTCTATTTCAATTAATCCCATATGTTCTGTTATTTCACGTTTCTCGGTTTATGACTTCCACGGGTTTAATTGATGTAAATCACATATATATATATAGACCCCGACTATACGTGATATTTATCGGACTTACGACCGCCTCAGATATAGATAAAAAAAAAAAAATTTTAAATGACACACGCATTTTCTATACCGAAACGTTTCCAGTTAATGTAGTCTCCATGTATAATTAGAAAATTATGGGGGCCCCATGTGCATTCAGCTGACTACATTAAAGGTTAAGTGCTCAGTCACACTGTATCCATTCCTTATTATTTATTACTTTCACTGTACTGTATCCATTCATCATTATTCATTACTTTTACTGTACTGTATTTCATAGTAGATTTTTTATTAAAAAAAAATTTTTTTTTTTTTTTTATCTATATCGACTTACGACCATATCGACTTACGACCTGATTTGGGGTCCCTTAACCCGTCGTGTCGGGTTTAGGTGTATATATATATCTAATATATGAAGTATATATATATACATACACTATATATATATATATATATATACACACACACACACACACACACACACACACAGTATTACCCCGGTTTCGGTTTCACTTTCCTTTACACGGTACCTTGCCAGAACCGGACTTTCACTTTCCGCGGTGCATCTACTCATCTACGCGGGTGAAGTATAATTTTTTATTTATCTCATAAAATTCATACAAATTACCCGGCCAGAATATAATTTACATTGCTGGAATTCTTACAATATGATCATTTTGAATATAAACATCATGGATTTTGCATTAGACATACAAATTTTAGATCTAATGTAATAATTTGGTTTACACAAAGCAAATATTTTATCTTTTGTGCAAAATATATGAAGTTTACATTGAAAGTATTCCCTGACCTGCAAGGAATCCAGAAATGTCAATTATATTATCCTAACTTTAATCTGAGGTATTATTTATTACTATACGTTAAAATCTAGTGTTTTCACCCAAACATTTCTCAGAGAGGTAGGAGCCAGTGAGCTGGGAAGAGGGGTTGAGTCCATTATTTGAATGGACATTAACCTGGCGACTGTATTTCTCTTAAATATTAATTGTGTGTGCATACCATCATAAAATTAAGATGTTATTTTTACTACAACATAGGTATTGTGTCGGAAAAAGTGGAGTTTGGGGGTAGGGCCAGTCTCTATTGGAATTAATCCTATATGTTCTGTTGTTCACTTTACGCGGGCTTTCACTTTCCGCGGTACCCCGTGGGTTCAATTGACTACGTAAATCGGGGTACTACTGTATATATATTTAGTTAGTTAGTTAGTAATAAGTCCATCTTTTATTATAAACCAGTGGTTCTCAACCTGGGGGCCATAGCCCCCAAGGGAGCCACGGCAAGAATTTAGGGGAGCCACGGCGAGCTGTTATAAACTTTACATTTCCAAATAATGTTGGGAATCTGAATTAAACAAAACTTGTATTACTTATTTTGACTTGGCAGAAGAGAATTTTCATTCTTTTTTTGTCATTTTGTTTAATCATAATGACAAGACAATTTTAATATTTACATACTCTGGTGCTAATTTTTTTTTTTTTTTTACGGATTATTTAAGATTTCACAAGTCCAGTCCCTGTCTGTGTGACAGGCACTGGACCGAGCTGCTGAACTGACTTGTTCAGTACGTGTCCGTATGTCATCCCTTTGCAAGTGGTGATAGGACTGAATGATCTCAGTCTGGCCTGGGATACCATCACGAAAATAGTGGAGTGTATTGACTCTGAACCATATATTGTGTTTGAGCTTGACTCGAGCATAATATACTCCGTAATTGGTGTTACTTATTTTGTTTCATAATTCATGTGGTCGCTGCTTTATGTGGGTGAAATATTTGTACACTTCCTTTATTAATTATTTCCTTATTTATTGGTGCCATTGTTGTTCATACTCATTCTTTTCTTATATAATCCTACCAGTTTTAGTGCTAAATTGGTATGACTCACTATTCTTATCATTCTTCCAAGTTGGGCAGTGCTTGTCAAAGGAGGCGTGTTCTTGCTCACAGAAGTACACTTCAGCTTGCTAGCTTGAGTGTGAATGTTTATCTGTGTGCATGTTTGTGTATGACTGAATGTGTGCTTTATGTGTGAGTGCATGGGCGTGTTAAGTATGTGAATGTATGTGTGTGTGTGTTTGCCATTCTAACTCTTGTCCTATTTGTCTGTCCTTCTTTATCATTCTTTAGTCTTTATCACTTATCTGTTTGTCTGTTCTGGGAGAAAATGGAGGCCATGAGGATGTTAAAAATTCCTCAAGGGGGGAATGGAGTGAAAAAGGTTGAGAACCACTGGTATAAACAAACGCTCATAAATCAACACAGCTAAAATTAAGGGATGCGAAATGGTCTGTTTACTATTAATCAGCTGATGTGAGAAGGTGGGGGTGCTGGTACCACTCACCACCCACCTGACTCACCCAGCGCTCACTTTCCTCTCAACTTATTTTTTAATTACTTTAAACTATCAAAAATAGATTTTCACTCAACTTTAGTTAGGCAATTTATCCTCTGAAGATGCAGAGCCCAACTCTACCAGCTTATCATCCACATCACTGTCTAGTGCTGTGGACGCATCTGACACGCAGGAAAAACCATTTCCACGCTTCAGTGCTTCCAGCACCTTGTTTTTCTGCTCCAGTGTAATTGCTTGCTTTGATTTCTTGGCCTTTGGGGCTAGTTAATGATGTAGTAGTTGGCCTCTTGGACATAGTGGCAATGGTTGATGGTAGAAGGAGATAGTGTCCATTCACTTGAGCGTCAGTGCGAGAACTGAGGATGTGTGAGGGTGGCAAGCAGTCGTGTAGTGTGCTCAGAGACGCGTGAGATGGGAAACAGGCGCGATATTGAAAATTGGAAGCGCCAGGGCGACTCGCGCAAAATAGGAAAGATTCGCTTTAAATTAAAACATTGTCCTTAATTGTGGGTGTCGCTTTAAATCGACGTTCTACTGTGCCATGAAAAGAACAAACAAACGTCCTCTCAACAATATTATAGTGTCACCATGTGTACTGTTATACCATTCATGGAAATCATTTGTTTTTTTCACAATCATATTTACTATATCTACGGTCATGAACTGTAAAAAAGAATCGACATATTCACTGTCTTCTGGAAGCCAATAATTCTGACACAGGCCTGGTGTCAGTGGATCAAAGTTGGGAGTGTTTGCCACAAAATCTCTCCCATCACTCCAAACAAAGGCAAAATTTGTACTTTCCTGGGGGTATAGTAGTAGCTGGTGGTGAATCAATCACTTACTTGGGTAATATCGGAGTCACTTTCCTGGGTAGCGGGCACAGCCATTTTTCGTGTTGGTGAGTCACGTGGTACAGAGCTGCATTGCCAAGGTTCATTTTCCTCCACCGAGAAATTACTTTTATCTTCATCATCTGGTTCCCACTCACTGTCTCTGTCACCTACAGCATCTTTCATCCTTCCCAACTCAAAATCAATTTCTTCATTAGAAAGGTTTTCTTTCTTCTATGTCTTTTTTCCTGTAATGGCCCTGGCTCTGCCGACAGTGGAAACACTGCTGCGCTTTCTCTGCTATGCTCCCTACTGGCTCCCACAGGGGGAGAGGTAGGAGCAGAAGTTGTATCTCCTTCCTCCATGGCTCTTTGGATCGCACTGAGGCATACTGTATGGTGATTGGCTTATCTAGTTGGCTAGAGGGGTTGCTGAAGCCTGGTGGGCTAAATGTGAAAATTTTTACCCGGGATATTTGAAAGATGCCTCGTTATCATATGACCACACCCTCCGTTAGTTTTTGGATCATCATATGACAAGGACCGTTGTTTGAGGTTTACAGATAGTTCAGTGACTTTCTTGTAATTTTTTTCCCCATGGGCAACAACCTCTGCCTGGTCTGCTGTTTCACAGCTAGTGCCTTCACCTGAGTCAATCATTCAGAGGATAGGTATAAAAGTTACAATTTATTGTGTATTATTTAATAGCATTGCTGTCAATGCATGCCACACAGTCATTTAATATTTGCAGTGTTTAGAAGGTTGAGGTGAATGGTATTTAGTCGAGTTCATTGTCTGCCCATTTTTTCTACTTACACTCTTCAAGTATAAACTGTTTTCTTTTGTGTAATACAGTGTATTCTTGATGATGTTCAGAAAGTGGAGTTGATGTACTGTACAGTACTGTATGTTATTTCACTTCATTTTATATTGATAAACACAACTTTAGATGTTTGGAGGAAATTACTTGGAATTATTTAGTGAAAACTAAATGATAGTTACGGCTCTGAACAAGGCCTTTCCCACTCAAGACTGAGCTAGCATTCCATGCTTATAATACCAGAATATTTTGGACAAATGCTAAATGGCTCAGATAAGAGAGTTGTGAACTATTCTTCCTGCAGTGCAAAACATTAAACTGAAAGGGGGGTAAAACATGGAAAGGTAAGCATTAAATTGAAAGTTGAAAAAACAAGGAGTAGTATAGTGAGACAGGCTCTTAAGTAGGTACACATAAATAAGCATTCAACATACACATGTGTTTATGTTTAGTCTTTGGGTCCTTTATATAGGTATTGTATAGAACCTGTTATTTTGGTTTAATTGTACCAATGTATTAAGTGCCTCAGTAGATCATAGTTATCATGTTTGCTACACTCAGTCCCGGGTGATCTGCAAAGTTTGGAGATTTTACTATCAATCATGTAAAACATTATCTGACCCTGTCCATTTTAGTTAATGTATGCTACCATTAAATATGTCAAACTCTAGCAAAAGGTGGGCTTTACTAGCAGATCTCACATATCTTGTATAGTCCATTCATGCTAACTTTATATACACTGTTGCGACCTGTGGTGTAATGGTCAGCATTCTCGCCTTGTAAGCGAGCGGACCCGGGTTCGATCCCTGGGCAGGGTGAACTATGGGCAAGTTTCTTTATGCCATTTGCCTCTGTTTACCCAACAGTAATTGGGGACCTGGATGTTAATCGATTTTCGGATCGTATTCCAGGGTAATGGTTAGCCAGTGCAGTTGGCGAGTTGTCAGGTCTTCTCGGACTATTCCTTGACACTGGGCCATGCAACTCGTAAACTTAGGGTGTGGTTGTTGTGTTGGCTACAGCTTCTACACCTTGAACAAATTCACACCTAGGTGGCCCGTGGGCCGGCCATCCTCGTCACACGAGGGTCAACCATTATTATGTATACTGTATATACTAACAATATTTCACTAGCTAAGGATTCGAACTCAGGACCTCCGAGTGAGAACTGGGAGTGTTAAGCACTGCACCACAGGGGCTCTAAATGCTAACCTAGAATTTTTTACTCACACACCATACCTTCTCTTTCATCTTTGCAGCATCAAGAGCCTCACACGGGGTTGGCCTGAAGGAGTGATGAGCATTCCCAGTTCTCACTCGAAGGTCCCTGGTTCGAATCCTTGACTAGGGCGATATTGTTAGTACTGTGTGTGTGTGTGTGTGTATATATATATATATATATATACATATATATATATATATATATATATATATATATATATATATATATATATATATATATATATATATATATATATATATATATATATATATATGATATATATACAGGTATAATATATATATATATATATATATATATATATATATATATATATATATATATATATATATATATATATATATATATATATATATATATATATATATATATATATATATATATATATATATATCTAATATATAATTCATTATCATTTTCTTGTGTAGACTGCATAGTCAAGAGCAATTAGAGCAGCAGTGGAATCAAGACATCGCTTCTACAGGCTGTGCTTGCTGTCCAGTGGATGGTTGTCATCTCAACTTTCCATCTGTTGGTAGTATTTCCCTCCATTTTCAGCAGTGCAGTAGAAGTCCCAAGCCACAAGAATATGTTGTGTGTGAATTATGTAACAAGAAATTTGCCTCTTCTCGCATGTTAGATGACCATATTTATCATATCCATGAAGAGGCAAAGCAGAAGATTAGAATACGCAATTTAGATCCCATGGTACCAGATTATAATGTTAGAAGACATGTAGTAAATGAAGGAAATGAACTAGAAAGACAAAGGGAAGCTGCTGATACACCACAGATTTTTCACTCCCAGATGATGGAAGAAGAACTGGACCTTCAACCAGAATCTGATCGCCATTGTAAACAGAGAGATGTTTCATTTCATAGGTCCACAAACAATGAGTCTGATCCTTCATTAGTTGATTGTTATGTACCACAACATCAGGGATCCCGAACTCAGTATCATGTGTCCAAGAATCAGGCTTACCCAAGAGAGTTAATGAATGCAGGAGCAAGCACATACAATTCTCCTGGATTGATTCGTGCATATCATTCCACTCCCAAGCAGTTAAGAATTGTAGACTATGAAAAACAAAGAATATATGAAGGTGTTAATGTTTTTGATAACTCGTCTGCATTTCAGAGAGTACGCGAAAGAACTGGAGGTGAACAGTTAATTTCCTTAGCATTTGAATTAGATACAAAAGAACCCTCGGGGCTGTTGCATGAAGAAAGTAATGTTCTCCATGGGAAAGATGAAGTCAGAGAACAGTTAACTTCTGGTAGTCTTTACTGTAGACCTCTTGTTCAGCCAATTAGAACATTCGTGCATAAAAGCAATTCTAGTTCTCCAGTTTACCCTACTGCATCAGGTGTCAAACGAAAGTATGTTGAACATCATTATGGGAATGTCCATGAACCTCATAAAAATAGAAAATTTGGTCCTAAAATCTCATATACTACTGGGTATACTAGTGATGAAAGTGAGGAAGATGGAAGACATCAAAATCATGAACCAAGGGTTCGCCGTTCTCCTGGAATGCGTTCTTGTCCAAGGTCTTGTATCAAGACAGAGATTTATCCTCAAGGAGGGCGACCATTAAGGAGAGTTCAAAGTCCTCCTTACCAAGGCCGTACTGTAAAAAAAGAAAAAACACCAGTTTTTGAGCGGCATAGTATGCCAGACAATTCACATTTTGATCCTAGTAATGTAATCCCGTCTGTATCTGGAGGTATATGGGAGGAAGAAGAAGAAGGATTCTTTGCTGCTCCAGTTCGCATTAAAAAACGACAATTAGCAGAAAAAGCACAGCAGCTTGAAAGAGCTGAAGAAGCAGTGAAACAACAAGAGGAAGAAGCTCAAGAACGCACTTGGCGTGCTTTACACGAACAAGAAATGGCATTGCGGGAAAAAGAGGAGGCATTAAAACAACGGGAAGTAGCAGCTCAAAAGAAAATTGAACAGGCAGCCAGATTAATTGAGGAGTCTCGGAAGCTTGGAGATTCCAAAAAGTTTAAAGATGATAAAAACTTCTTAAATCCTCGTCCAACCAATTTAATTTCTTCAAACAGAAGGTCGTCTTCATCAGGATCTTATCAAAACGATCATACCCATATTGCTGAAGAGAACACAAGTGATGAACATGTTCATATTGCTAAACGTACAGATAGTTCCCTGGAACTGGGAGATCTTAGTAATTTGATGTCCACTGAGAGTGAAGCAATTGTTAGCCCAAGTACTTCACACAGTGAAATGTCAGTGAAGATGGGAATATTCTCTCATGGAACTTCAATTCCAGAAACACTTTGTTCAGATGCTTCATCTTCCAGTAACCAGCAACAAAGACTAGTAGAAAGTCACTCAGTTAATTCCTCATCCATATCAAAAATTTCATCTTTGCAGAAGTTAAAAGAAACAGCAATGAAAAGACATCTAAAAACTGTTGAAATGGGGTCTCCTCCAAGCAGAGAAATTCTGAGTAGTAAATCATTTAATAGGAAGAGAAAAAATCTAAACCCATGGGAGTTGAGTGAAACTATACCCAGCATTGAACCTTCAAAGGTAGTTAAAACTTATTCTCGTGCAAACAGATGCCGTGCTGTAACAGAAGCATCCGAAACTCTAGCACTCTCATACATACAGACAGAAGCTTGCATGCCTCCACGTGCTCACAGTGTGGCCCCAATAAGTCAGACATCAATAGCTACATTATCAGTCATGACCACTCCAGAAGATAATGGTGAAACAGTAATCAATGGTGGTGCTACAGTGACAATTACACCTTTGACATCAGGTGAAAGACCTCCTAGGCCTTTTAGTGCCATGCCTAATCTACAACCATCTCGACCTTGTGGTAATTCAGAAACTTGTGTTGTACCAAGATCACACCCTTCCCCATCTGCAGTCGGTAAACTTTCTCTTCCAGTGTCAGTGACTGTTATGTTGAAATCACATCATAAGTCATTGTCTTCATTGATACAGAATGACACATTTTCAGAATCAGCAAACTTCCCCAGTCATATGAATATAAAACCTGTTCCAACCCATACTGTTCAACCAAATTTAACTTTGAAAAATGAAATTGCCAGGGAAAAAATATCGGCTTTATCTCCTTCGGTTCAGGTATTTACTCGGAGTCCTCAGTCAGGCCAATCCGATCAAGGCTCTTTAAAATGTGAATCATTTAGATCGGGTACTACAATTTGCAAGTTGAGCAAAGGACGTAATCTGTCCATGACAACCCTACAAGGGATATCTATACCAGGATGTGATGAAAATAACCATTTTTCAAAGGGGGACGATGAATCAAGTGTATCGATCACAAAATGTAACCCAGCAGCTAGTGAAGCAGGTACCAGCTCCCAAACTACTTCCCAGTCACATTATGAAGCATTTGTAGTTTGTAGCTCAGAGAGAAATAAATCAGACTCTACTACTACAATAAATGTGTGCCCTACTAAAGATGAGAGTAGGATGCAAGAGGCACCACAAGAAAAAGAATACATAAATTCTTGTAAGACTAACTCATTACCTAGAGAACTTCATGGAAGTCCAAGGCAAATTCCACTGCCTTTCACTTCACAGGAGAGAGAGGATGGAAAATTTTTGTTAAGTTACACATCTCTCATACCTTGTGACAAAATCTCTACAGTACCTAACCAGGAATTAGTGTCAGTGTGCCATTCATCTCCAGGTCTTCAACAAGCACCAACTTCACATAATAACAAACTGCTAAAATCTTGCCCAGAAAACACAGTTCTTTACCAGACGTCACCAACTCGTTGCACAGAAACACCACCACAGCTACAAACACAAACATCTTATAGCAAATTATCCACACCACAAGCCCCATCACCAACAACACACCCACCATCACCACACCCACCATCACCACACCCACCATCACCACACCCACCATCACCACACCCACCATCACCAACAGCACACCCACCATCACCAACAGCACACCCACCATCAACAGCACACAGCACACCATTGCCAACAACACACCCACCATTGCACACCCACCATTGCCAACAGCACACCCACCATCACTAGCAGAAAACCCACCATCACCAACAGCACACCCACCATCACCAACAGCACACCCCACCATCACCAACAGCACACCCACCATTGCCAACAGCACACCCACCATTGCCAACAGCACACTCACCAACAGCACACCCACCATCACTAGCAGAAAACCCACCATCACCAACAGCACACCCACCATCACCAACAGCACACCCCCCATCACCAACAGCACACCCCCTATCACCACACCCACCATCTCTAGCAGCGCACCCACCATCACCAACAGCACACCCATCACCAACAACACAACCTTTTTCATCGACAACTCAACCATTGTCATCGACAACTCAACCAATGTCACCAACAACACAACCATTGACACTGACAACACAACCATCATTGCCAACAACTCAACCATCATCACCAGCAATTCAACCAGTATCACTCACAGCTCAACCAGTATCATTAGCACACCCACAATCTCCACCAATTTACCAGGAGTCACTAAATCTACAACCAGCAGTACATGCACCTTCAACACCACCACTAGCATCACCACCCCCTCACTCATCATCACCAGTTCCTCATTTTACAGCACCTGTATGCCATCCTACATCAGTTACATCTCACCAGTCATCATTTACATCACTTACACACCACTGTGTATCAGCCAGATCTTGCCAGGTATCAACACCCAGTCCGGTAGAAGCAACTGACCACCACCCGTCATCATTTTCAATCCAGACTACAGCACATTGTCAATCTTTTTCATCTCCCTTCCATACATCAACTGCACTCCTTGGTACAGGTACAACCATTTTACCTCAACAATCTTCCTCTACATCTCATCTTGTATCAGTTGAAGCCCATATGCCATCTCAGGTGCCTCTCAAAATGTTATCAGCAACATCATTAAACCCCCAGGAACCTCAAAAGAAAATAACATTAATTTCAAATGAAAACGTTTCAGCATCAGGCAAGATGTTATCATCAGTTGATTCTGAAGAATGTGATACGGAAATTGCATTGATTTCTGATAATGATGCCATGGTACTTAATAAAACTTTCAGTCAGTCTTGTCCTAAGTCACATACAAGTTATGAAATTTTACCTAAATCTCAGCAGATGCAGAAAATGCAACTACCTCTGAAATCAACAGAAATATTGCAGAATGCAACACAGGTGTCAGAATCTAATGCACTTCAGCTACCAGGAAAACACACACATCAAAAGTCAATGGAGTTACCATATGAAGACACTCCGGTAATTTGCCAGCCAATGGTAACTCTTCAGCAGGTGGTGCAGTTACCACAACAGGGACCACTAATGACTACCCAACCCACAACTAGTTCTGCCAATTTTAGTTTGAACGATATTGGTGTTCCCTTACCTGAACTTATTATACCTCAGATATTGGGTGAATTTGACCCATCAACTGGAACTTTTACAAGTAATAATCCAGTTTTCCTGCAGTCCATCCTTAACACAAGTTTAAATCATACTGCTAGGCCTTTGGCTTCCATAGATTCATCTCGAAATATGACTGACCAGGTGACATCGTACTCATCATCTGCCACCTCTGTAAGCCATGTAAGTGTGCAAATCCAAACTGAAGATTTTTCTGAGTGTGTTGACAAATTTCCTCAAAATCAGTGTCAGGAAATCTCTCAAGTTGAAAATCAGGTAAATGATGAGATACCAAATCATTTAATGGGAATGCAACAGCAGCAACAGATTTCATGTTCAGATGTAGATCAGCAGGTGTTGAAACTTAAAACTGAAAGTTTACAGTGTAGTCATGTCTCAGATCCCAGGTCAATTCCCGACAGCAGTGACATACATACTGGTATGACAGAATCTGAGCCTGTGGTACAAAAGAACACTAAAACAGAAAGTTCATTATCAGTAGACAGTGAACATTCAAATCCCTGTGAAGATGAAAATGATATATATGGCTCAACAATATTTGAAGACAGTGGTAGTGATTCTGAGGAAAGACACGTGTGGTTTCCCAAGATGCCAGAAGGTGAAGCTATTCTTGGAACACAATGTGAGAATACAAATGCTACAGGAAACATGCATGTTACAGATGCAGAGAATGAAGAAATATTGGGTGAAATCAGAAACACAAAGCAATCTGTAGATAAGTCAGTGAATGGAAAAATATTCAGAGAG
Organism: Homarus americanus; assembly: GCF_018991925.1. Lineage (NCBI taxonomy): Eukaryota > Metazoa > Arthropoda > Malacostraca > Decapoda > Nephropidae > Homarus > Homarus americanus. Next base: position 5,129,144 of record NW_024731852.1, read on the forward strand.
AAAAAAGCAGATTCATGCATAGGGCAAGATACTGTAAAAAAAGAAAATAATGATTTAAATGCTAAGAAATTGCCTGTACCAGAGGATATTACAGCCATACAGTGGATGGGTGGAGCTAGAAGTAACGAGATTACCAAAGATTCTTACAAAAAGTATGTTGGTGTTAAAGATGCAATATCTGATGCAGTTAATGCACCTGGTTTGTATGAAATGTCAGAGGAGACAAATGTTGCCAAAGAAAGGGTCTCCAGTACAAAAAGTAAGGATGTGACATTAGGAAAAGAATCAGTTGATCCTCATCTATGGGATATGAAGTCGGAAAAAGAAAATGAATTTGCCGTGACAGAGATGGAACATACGACCATAAAAGAAGGCATACATGCAAATGTTAAGCTGAATAATTTGCAGTTAATTGTGCCAGATGTACTTGATGAATCAGGTAGTGGAATGCACACAACAGAAATGGATTTGGAGGATAATAGAGGGTTATCAGTCGAGATTAAAAGAAGAGAAACGATAACTGATGAAGTAGATGTAACGCATTCTGACATTGATCCACTTTCTTTAAGTCAAAATTTGTCCTCTGAAATAGACACACAAGAAAACCAATCAGAAATATTTTATGATAAAAAAATGGATGATCGGGTGCATGATACACCCAATATACCAAAGACTTGTTCATTAGAAAATAATGAACATAGTTTCAATTCTCCGCAAATTTTGCAAATCAATGAAGATAGTTGTGGATGCCCATCAGTTGTACATGGTAATAATGGGAGTAAAGATGAAAATGAAATTACAGTATTATCTGGAATTAACTATGTAGGTAGTATTGCCTGCACAGTTGTAAATTCCCAGGACTGTGAAGCAACCAAAATTTCATCTAGAGGTAGAGGTAGAGGTCGAGGAAGGAGAAGAGGAAGAGGAAGGAGAAAATGGAAGGGTGCTTCTTCAGTAAAGGATAAGACTTATTCATTTGTCAGTAACTGTGATTTGGAAGAAGTTTCTTATCACAGTGGTAATAATGGTAACTGTCTCGATACAGCTGAATGTGAGTTACCTTTTCAAGTTGATAAGAGGTCTATTGGTGTAACAGCAACATTTGATGAAGGAACTAAAAGATGTGATCAGATAATGTCTTCACAAGAAAATAATTTGGATATGAATGATACATCTGAGAGTAAACCCATTCCATTCCTGAAAGAGGGTGAAACAAAGGAAAAGTCATCAATTTCCACTGTTAATCCTGTGTCACCTACAGTTCGTGCTTATGACCAGAATTTGGAAAACATTACAGAAACTTGGGAACCTGTGAGAAAAAAACCCAGGAGCCATTCTGGTAGGAATATTGCAAAAGATATTGAGGATTCAGAGCTTGTAGAAAAAGTTGAGCATGTGTCACGTGGTGGTAGGAAGCTGAAACTTAAAGATTGGTGGACTGGTGTAGTGACCGATTCCACTTCACTTCGAAGTAAAACTAATAGTGGGTCTAAATTCTTGGTCCGATCAACTATAAAATCCCCCAAATTCAAAGATTCCTCAGTTTCAAAAAATAGTTTATTAGAATTATGTGGTGTTACAGAGGACCTCGAAGAAAGGGAAGAAGTGGGAAATGCTCCATGCCAACCAGTTGATAAATTGAAATCCAAAGAAAATATGCTGGAGAGCAGAGATATAACAGGTGATGCCTTGTCGACAGTACCAGAGGATGAACCACATACAAGTGTATCTGTGCCAGATGTAGGTAATGCCCAAAAAACCGAAATAGATAGAGAACGGGTTTCACCAGTACCTTGTGGTGCAAAACGTGGCAGAAAAAGGAAAAATCGCTCTTCAGGTTTAAACCAGAAGAAGGAAATAGATTCTGACTTAAGTCAACTAGAGGGAGAAGTAAAGTGTGGCAAGTGTGGCATTTTGTGTGAATCGCCAATACTCTTCAGATCACATTCTCAGCTTGAACACAATGGCTTAGCAAGACCTAATGGAGAGAATCAAGATTTCACTGATGATGAGGTTAAAAATATATTGAGCACTACAATAAAAACAATTAAAAGACTCAAATGCATGACATGCTTAAATGAATTTCGGTCTCTTTTAGGGTACACGAGACATATTTTAGCCTGCGGAGTTAAGAGTGAGGATCTGAACTCAAAATGTAAAATATGTTACAAGCAAATAAGATATTATTACTTAGATCTTCACATGAGAAAAAAACACTCTGAGAAACTTGAAGAACCCAAAAAGAATGTTGACATAACAGACTCTGGACTAAGGCCAAGGCGTAAGGCAGCAGCAAATTGTAATGCTAGGTTGCAAGTTTGGGGATCCAATAAAACTGGGGTGTGTGGAAGTGACATTTCTGATACTGAAGATGATTATCAAAAACAATTTAATCTTTCACAGTTTTATACAAAGCCTGATATGAGTATCCCTGAAGAATGTACTAAGAAATGGGAAGCTGATATTGATGTTAATGGGAAAGCTGAGTGTACTAATGAAGGATGCACCTATACATTTACAGCGATATACAAGGGAAACAAGCACTATCAGGATTGTCCTCATTCAACGTCTGGGAAAACATTCACATGTAGTATTTGTGAGTTCGTATCAGTCGTGGAAGATGAAATGCTGAATCACTTAACTTCGAATCACACTGATGTAGTTGCAGGATCCTTTGAAGGAAGTGATTTTGAGACAACAGACGAAGAAGAAGATGACACTTGGAAAGTACAGAAACCTTACATAAGAGTAACAAGTGGACAACTAAAGCCATTCCCATATGCTTTGAAGTGGACACTGGACTTTTTGAATGAGACCATTTCAGATAATCTTTTTTCAGATTTATGTATATTAAGAAAAGATTGGACCACACTTAATTTGCAATATGACAGAAAGTATTTACCCTCAGTTGAATGTAGCCCTAAGTTTAAAATGCAGATGGTTACTAGTGACAAAAATAAACCAGTGGAAGCATGGCAGCAACTGAACCAACTGAATGGAATAGTACAGGGAAAAGGGTATGCCATGTTCTGTGGTGGACCAGTGGTAGCCTCTGCTTGGTGCCCACAGCCTTCCTCTGTGTCTCTTAGTTCAGATACACAGCATTTGGCTCTGTCCTCTCTCTCTTCCCCTCAAACTAAATATCACATTCTTAAATCAGCCACCCATGAAGGACTTATACAAATCTGGGAGTTGTCTTGTTCAAATGAAAATGCAGAAATCCCACCCAAATTCCTGTTGGGCATAGCACATGACTTTGGAAATGTATGGTCACTTGTTTGGTGCCCATCAGGTACTTATGATTTTCAAGATGATGCTCCTATGGAGAAAGGCACTTTATCAAGATTGGGTCTTTTAGCTGCAGCTTGTTCTGATGGAACTATACGAATATTTGCTATCCCACACCCCAGTAACCTGAACTTTTCAGACTCTTGTAGAATATATAAGGTATTACCAAAGGTAACCCTAAGTCCAGGTAAAATGTACAAAGATGAAGCTCAGTGTCTCAAAGTTGATTGGTGTCGTGGGAAAGGGCATTCATATATTGCAGGAGCTTTTTCAACTGGTGTTGTGTGCATTTGGGATATGAGTAGTACATCTCCTTTAATAATGGTCAAAGATGTCCAGGGAAATTTCACCTTTTATCCTGTGAATTCTTTTCCTGCACATAATGGTGTCTGTTCTGTTGTAGCATTTTGTCCTACTACTGGAGGACGAAACCTGGTAAGTGGAGGTAATGACCGCACTTATAAGTTCTGGGATTTAGAAAACACGGACATGCCACTCTCTATAGCACGTAAAGGGTTGGTGTTAGATGCGGTTTGGCTACCTCATTGGGCTGGGTGCTTTGTTTCATTTGATGATGTTTATGGGCTTACAAACACAAACACCTGTTTCCGTGAAAATGGGTTCTTTGGTATACAATCTCGTAATGTACTTTCCTCCAATGCACCTGTTTGGTCTCTTGCTGGTTCTGACTGGCTCAATGCAATAGTACAGGGAGATTCCTCTGGGGAAGTGATGATCACTATACAGCAACAGCTTTTCAGGAATTACGAAAATGATAAATATCCATCAAAACGCAAGGTTCCATTATTATCAGTACGCTTGCAAAATATTTCAAAAACTACCCCAGTCTCTCTTCGTGTTTGTCAGGATTCAAAGTTGGGTACTGCAGAAAATTCTCAAGCTAAAGTTTCCAAGAAGCATAAAAAGCCACGACCAAGACAAGAAGAAAAAGATTCACTGGAGGAAGATGGCCTTTGTCCAGCCTCTTATATAGAATGGCCACGATCATATTTGGAGACCTATGAAAATTATGGCCTTGTGTTCTCAGATCAAGACAATGAAAACTTCTCCTGTATTCCAGATGTTGAAATGTCAGAACGTAAACGTTCAGATAGTATGCAGCCTGGTCCTGTGGCATGTTATCCAATGATGGCAGCCACTTCTGTTGCTTGGAATAACAACATAGGTGCCCATACTTGGATTTTTGTTGGCACTAATTCAGGAATTTCTAGAGTAGTAAATGTTAAGGCTTTAAAAACTGCAGAAGAAAAGGAATTTATTAATGAGACATGGAAGAGAAAAGTGAAGTAAAGGTTTAAAGCTCAGCTTGGATATGAATACTACTAAGTACTGTAGATGATATATGATGTAAGCATAAGGTGTGGATGCAGATTTATTTTCAAAGCTAAATCATTTATTTTTATGTTTTAAATTTTGTAGTTGGGACATAATGCTGTAGTAGTACAGTTTTATGGTTTGCTGGTTGTATTTTTATTAAAGATATGTTTTACGACCTAAGTAAAACTAGATATTTTTTTTTTTTAATTAAGGTTAAAAAATCATCATGAGAATAGTTTTATTAGAAGAATCCTCCCTCAGTTACTTCATGTGAAGTTACGCAATATTTTACTTACCGTACAGTAAAAACCTCATAATTCTTACTCTCCTAATTCAAAATCACTCGTAATGTTTGTTGTTACAAATTTTGTAATACCTGTACTGTATTTATAATTTTTTTAAATGTGAGAGACTTTTTGAAATACAGTATTATGATATATATATATTACAATTTTTGTAATATTTGGTGAAGTTTTGAATTATGAGAGACATTTACGAATATTACTGTACATATGATGCACATGTCGCCATGGGATGCGACCACCTTCCTTAGTGTAAATATGTACGGTATACAGTGACCCCTCGGTTAACGAACTCAATCCGTTCCAGAAGGTCGTTCGTTAACCGAAACCATTGTTTCAATGGGTTTTTGGGTAATTGGTTCCAGGTCACCGAAAATTTCCTAAATTCAACAAAAATGGTAAAAAAGTTCACTTACTTTGAGGTGTGTATGTAGAAGGCTCCTGGATGATGATGATGATGGGAATTACAATGGGGGTGGAGGAGAAGGAAGAAGAGAAGGCATTGGGGTGGAAGAGAAGTCACCCCATGGCACCATTTCACCCATAAAATTTTAGTTCTCTTGGTGTATTTCAAGATTATTTTCTTTAAATCAACTCTGCACTGCATTATATATTGTCAATATGTAAAATATATTTCAAAATGACCAATAATTTGCTTGGAAACACAGAAAAACAGCGTTTAGTTGAAGAGAGTCTCAAGCAAGATGTTACCTCCAGTGAAAACAGAGAGAGACTAACGCCTGTTTGCTGTGTTAAGAGGCTGGATGCTGCGCTTTAAACTAGTCACTTTACCTTCAATTATGTTCAATAATTGTTAAAATGACTAAAAAATTGAATATTAAAGTTTTAAAATTATTGAATAGTATAAACTTCTTGATATTTACTAAAATAGTTAGGAATTTAAGCCCTAGAACCGATTAATGTATTGGCGGACTGATACTAAAGCTGGTTGCCCGGCCAGTGCAAGCGAAAACATGTTGAGGTCTGTTCGTAAGAAATTCGTTAACCGAATTTTTGTTCGTTAACCGAATTGAAGATCCTTATGGAAGGCAGTTCGTTAACCGAAATTTCGTTAACCGAGGCGTTCGTTAAACGAGGGGTCACTGTACATGTGTCGGACAGTCGGTAAGGGTCTATGGTCTTTTGCGCAAGTTTTTTCCACTTGTTTTTTACCATTGCCCAATGTTTGGGCCATTATGTCTGATAACCCTAAATCTGGTACTGTACTTAGAAATTTTTTAATTTGCATTGGGGCAGATAATGGAAAAGTTTTGTTGTTTTGTTTGTTTTTCCAATAGGAAAAGGTGTCCCTTATAATTTGTAAGGGCCAGAGCCCCTATTGTTTTGAATTGGTTTTTTTTTTTTTTACTGTATTAACAGTTTGGCATACTGTGCTCCAATATTTACAGATGAAATGATAATATCCAGTGCATGTATAGTATTAGAGAAACACTGTGTGGTTTATAATTGCACAAAGGTATTCTCCTTTTATTCAGTGAATTTATTAGTTGAACAGAAATGCATCTGATATGTAACATAAATCTGTAGGATACTGTTGACTTGTAAAAAAAAAACCCTGTGTGCCTGTTTCTATCATTTACATGCATTTTGTCATGTACAGTAAAGACTCAGCTTGACCTCATAGAAGACATAACATTTGGAGAAACATTAAGTTCTTTGTTACAGGCCAATTTTAATTATTGTTCATGAGGTTTTTCAAGGTGGTCAATATAAATTTTAGAATATGTTCTGTGCAGGAAATGGATTGATGATGGAATGTGATAAAATTATTTTAACTACAGTATGGAGTGATATACAGTGGTGTAGAAGAAAGTACAGTATTGTAGAGATTATGAGTGTACTGTAGTCAGTGGTATTAAGACTCACATTGAGTTGCCCAGTTGTTAGATCCTTGAGGAAAATGGAATGTCTTATAAAACAACTTGGGAAAGCATATCATAACCTCTGTCATGCATTGTACAGATAAAGCCACCTTCAAGTTTATATATAGCGTTGATAAGAGTACAACTGAGTGCTCGTGCTCTCAACATATACTGTATGAATATACAGTACTGTATATTTTTTATCTCATCCCCTTAAGCTTTTGGAGGATAACTATGTGTGGAACTCCCTGCAAAGGTGACCACATGTAGAATTTTCACCATATATTTCAGCCACTAACACGGGAAGTTTTTCTTCAATATATGAAGAGTACTTAACTCATCACTGCCATGCTAAGCTGGTAGCAAGGATATGCTACTTTGCTTTTTGGGGATGGTACAAAAAAGATGCTAAGTAATTTTACTAAGTCTCAGCCACATGAATGTACAGTAGTTATAAACAATATGTAAATAGTAACACCAGTACTTGAAGCCTTTTAACTGGTTTCATTTACGATTTTTTTTAAGAAAGGCATAAGCGATTTTGTGATTCAGGTATTCCTCAAGTAACACATTTTAATTTTTTATACTACTGTATTCACCAGTTAGGGAAAAATGTTTACAAGTTATTATGTTTTGTTTTTCTGTGAGATTATTTTATAAAAGTCACTACACATTTTCAGTTAGTGCAACACTTTTTAGAAAGAATGTTATGTTAACCAAGGAATACCTGTATAAAGCATATTTAAAATACTGTATTTATAAATACTGATTACCAGTAGTAGCTACATTTCATTAGCATTGTCACTCTTTGTTTTTACTTTACAATATTACAGTATATTCATAAAACTCCTTATCATTACTTCAATGATATCACTTGATGATTTGCCCCACCCCCCTGCCCAGCTATTTTGCCTAAAGATAATTACACATATACTTGTCAAAATTAAACAAATCTAACTCAGGTAGAGGGTGGTTAATCTTTATGTGAAATATTCTGGGTGGGGGGATCATCAGGTAATGCATGTGCATAGCATGCATACTGTATTCAGAAAGCTAGGTAAATATTTTACTGGTACTGTACTGTACTTTATTTTAATGCCACATAGTCACTGTTCTATACTTATAACTTTTCTTATACAGTACAGGTATCCTTCACTTATGAATGGGTTAGGTTCCTGGAAAATCATTCTTGAGGTGAATTTTTGTACTGTACTGTATCTCGAGCAAAAAAAAAAAGGGAAATAGGTTTTGGTTCTCCAACGACAAAACTTCAATATTGTACCCCAAAAACATGAAATCGGTTCACGAACTACAAAAAAGAATATCTAACTAATGAAAAATAGTACCTGTACACTATTTAACAATTGTGCTTCTTCAAGCAACATTTGTATACAGTACTATCAAGATGAAAATATGTAGCTTAAACCACCACTAAGAAAAGGCTAAATGAAATTTTAACACAACTGCCATTTGCATAAGACACTGGCTGGATGTCCTCAGAGCTCGATATAGCCAACCATTAACAATGGGGCTCCCCCACTCAGCATGCTAATTCTCGCATACAAGGAAATGTTTATTTCCTGTTTGTTTTTTAACTTGATAGTTATTCTTTTACCTTTTTTGCACATGATGTATGAAGGCTTGTGTCTGCATGTAACTGAGTAAAAAAAAAAGGTGAAAAGGTTAAGATTATCTATCCAAAATTATGAGTTGAAAAATAACCATAACAGCCTACAGCTCAGTCTGGTAGCGATAGGGCGAGGTGGTTGCAGTGACGAGTCTAAATTGGTATTGTACATTGTTAAGTATAACACTTAAATAAGCGCACCACCTGCAGCTGTGAATTCAAACAAAGTGAATGGTGGGGGCAATTACTTTGAGAGAGGGCAATTAGGGTTCACCACAAAGGGTGGGAAATGGAGGAACAAAAGATGTGGGGGGGGGGGCAGTTTGTTATGATCAGTGAGCGAGGATATGTCTCTGTGCATCTCTCCAAGATGACTGCCCCGGCTGATTTCTGGTGGGGGGATGAATTCATATGGTGAGAATAGTTTTCATAAAATAAGAAAGGTGCTAAAATTGATACAGCTCGAACTTTCGTAAAGCAAGTGATACCTGTACCTGTTCGTATTTAACATTTTTACGCCTGCATGATAATTTTTATTCCACACATAACTTTGCCAAACTTAACTAGGTATATACTATGGTTACCTTTGTAGTGCTGTGACCATTCCCCAAAAGAGGGGGAGATCAGGAAGTACCCCTCCCCTAGGTAGAACAAAATAAAAATAAATTATCCCAGGGATTAGTATGACTTAAGTATGAAATGGATGTGTAAAAAAAAGAAGCCTATTTTGACATGTATATTTACACAGATATCTCTACTACCCTGAGGTAAGAAAAATGTGCCACTGAGAACCATATGGGTATCTAAATTCACTAAACTTGCCAAAAATTTGTCAGTTCTTGAGATACATGAACCATATTACTTTGAGTTTATAGTACAGTACAGTATTAAACTTGACAATCTTTTTACAAACCATACATAGTCAATAAACATGCGTTACATAGTTATTATTCACTTTTTCGAGGTTATGACAATTAAAATTTCACAAATACTTCTTGTATAACAAAGACTGAAAACAAAATTAAGCTGGGTTAATCTTTAGTCACCCCTAGAATTTGATTATTCAGAGGTACTGTATTGTAGCCATGAGAATGTGAACAGGCTGACTGTATATACCTGTATATATATTAAACTATTCATTTTGCACTGAGGACATGCCAGTGCTTCCCCAAAATATTATGTTTTGTTTTATATTGGGGGTTGACCCCCCCAGAACATGATGAAAGCCACAGCACTTTTAGGGATTCACACTAGCCTGTCAGGTACTGTACATTACTGTACTTGATTAGCACCTGTAGTCATTGCATAAGCATAATTATAACTATTGATTAAATTGATTAACATCCCACTCTTACACTCATTTCATCCAAGCAACTTTGAAAATATTTTTTTTGTTTTTACCTGTATACCATAGTCAGCCCCATGCCTAACTCTCCAGTCCGACTATCTGATAAAAGCTCATGCACTAGCACTATGCAGCTGTTGACGATATAATTGTTGTCTTTTTATGTGCATTTGGAGGACTGTCAGTTTTACCATTTTATAGTATTGAAGTTTTATGATAAGGTTGATGACAAGGTTTTATAATTTTTTTTATTACAAGTACCTGCACTGTACTGAACATTAAAAAACCTGAGTACTGGACTAATTAAGCTACAGCGACGTCGTTACTCAGACGGAATCCGTTATTTGGATGTCCATATAAACAGAGAGGTGTAACTATTCAAAACAACAGCCAGAATTTTACACTTAACACAGGTTGGCTTATTTAAGATCATAATAAACTCGCTCAAGTAAAATAATCTTACTCATGATATACTTTTTTTTTTTATACGTATAAAGTATTTATAGAAATTGGTAAGGTACTAGATTCTAAAAGCTTTCAGAGCCACAAAGAAGAGTCCTGATGTATGTATGTATAAAGCATGGATGGCTGTGTGTAATGTGAGATGATGAGGATGTGTGCAGTATAGGTACCTCTGACAATGAAGTGGATATGTTCACAAAATCCACTTCATTGTCATAGGTGGATTTAACAGTGAATAAAAGGGAATACGTTCTAAATGTTTGTTAATCTGTACAGGTATTTTACATATACAGTAGAGTACTACAAAAATGAGCAAAACTTTTTATAATAAGCAATGAAAATAATACATAGCATATCATAAAATACTATAGCACATATTTTATGTACAAAAAGTAGTCTCCTTTCGCCCTTGAAAAATCCTATGGGTGATGCCGAGAGTGAAGAGTTGCACCAGCTGACTTGAGAGACATGTGGCTGTTACATGGTGTATGCCATTACCTCACATTGGGGAGAGCGTGACTCATCCATACATATATTCACCTCCCACACTGAATACTGTTCACACTCATGCTCTTCATTTTTTAATTTTTCTAGTTTTATATTTCCTTTACATATAAGTCACAATAGAGTATATGGGGGCCCCCAAATTCTCGGGGGTTAGGTTCTCAAAATGGCCATGAATCGCTAAATCTGTGAATAACATTTTTACTTGTGTACAAAGAAATGTATATTATCGGGGTGTATTGTGTACAAAGAAATGTATATTATTGTACATTTTTACTTGTGTACAAAGAAATGTATATTCCCTTCATGTGTTTGCCCTTGGGACAATAATTTGTTTTACCTGTATTGTATACAACACACACAAACCACATACTGTACAAATATATAATAATGGGAAAATATGCTCACAAATAATCAGAAGCAAATTTACTAAAAATGTGAGTCTACCCTCAAGTCCGTGCTTTATTAATAAAATAAGGACTTAGGGTAGACTGTCACATGTTTAATAAATTTGTTTCAGATTATTTGTGAGCGTATTTTCCCAATAGTATGTGTTTTATGCGTGTGTATCTACACACACACATACAGTATATACAATACAGGTACAGGAAACTACTGTCTTGAGAACGAATGACTCCCTGTCCCAGTCGCGAAAACTACCCACAGACATTCTTGGGTACATTCAGTGTCATCCGCGAATAATTGAGGACCGCAAAATAAAAATCTTCAAATTTGGGGGCCCCCCTGTACCAAAATGATTTTCCTTCAACTTATACAGTTCATTACATGAGTTATTGACAACATGTATACTGTACAGTACTTGCCTGGCAAGTTGGCAGTGTGTGTTATGTAATAAGATTATGCAGGTGTGTATGGGACCCATTTTCACATTCAGCGAAGATGAAGTGGATCACTTTTACGATATGCTTTCAGTATTCAGTTTCAAATTTGTGCATTATTTCAGGAACAGAGCATTTATTGTCGACCATGGGTACCGGTAGCACTTCAAATTTATCCTTCATGGTAAAGCGCTTGCTGCTCTTTGGAGCCTTACCCGAAGGTGGTAGTTTGGGCATTGCTCTTGCAAGTGTGTTACTGGTATTTATGTCACAAGAGAACAGAAATGTATGCACTGAGTCATAGCCACACTTAAACCAAGCACAGCAATGCAGTGTTCTTTTTATGCAGGCAGGGCCACACGATCCATGCAGCATTGCTCCACAACAAAACAGTGAATCACAAGTTATTTTTTTTTATTTTTAGATAATTTTTTCCAAGATTCGTGTAATGGCTCAGATGGTCTGGTACAGTACAGTACTCTTTTTTTTCTGTATTATTATTTAAGTTCAGGTATTTAGAAAAGAATGTGGAAGTAAAAATATATTAATAGACTTTGTACTCCAGTGTCTGGGAACATCATAAGAGTTTGTGATGGCATCTCTGCTTTGTAGAAAAGTTACTTTACGAATATTTTTGTTTAATGTTAAATATTTGTATGTGTAATACAGTATGTAGATTTTTTCTTCTTTGAATTTTATATTCTAATATTTATTAGTAGGGAACAAAGTAGAGTCTTATTGAGTATACTTTATCATTTATATGTACATACTGTACACAAATGGTAAATGTACATATATGTACCTAAGTGGAATGCAATGTACAGTACTGTACTGTATACATTTGTGCACAAAAAAACTGTAAATATGTTTTATGTTGTGTCACACGTGCACAAAAGATACAATACTGCATGTATGTTTTCTAGTCAGAAGTGTTGTATAGTCTTTTGTTAAAGCTGAATAATAAACATTTATTTATATGTACTATACTTTTTTTCTAGCTGACCATAAATATATTTATACAATACAATATACAGGTACTCCCCGACTTACAACGGGTTAGGAACCGACATCCAGGTCGTAAGTCGAAATGGTCGTAAGTCGGAAATGCTTAAATAACACATAGAAAATCGAAAATTTGGGTCTCTTTTTCCTCTCAGCACCACAAAACACTCACTTTTAAGCTTGCCAGCCATTTTAAAGTGAATTACAGATGAAAATTTTGTCTGTGCACTGACTTTGGGACTCAAAAATTTATAATTTGACCACATTTTGGTACGACTGAGGCGGTCGTAAGTGCGGGTGGACGTAAGTCGAGTCAGTCGTAAGTCGGGGACTACCTGTATACACACGTGTCAAACCACTCTTGGAACCATGGAAAATTCCGAAGCATAGTGTCAGGTATAGTTTAGGGGAAATAACTACTGATACATGAAATAGAAATACAGTGCAGTTTAATAAAACTTAATAACAAATTTAAATATTATTTATTTCATGCTCCAAATTGCAGATGTGTCCCCTGGCAAAATTGTTTTCCTTATCCCCCCAAAAAGTAACAGTATTATGGAAAAAATAGTGCGTATAATCGTTATAATGAGCCCAACAAAAATGCAAACCCGCCTACAATTGAGTTGCCTTATGACTGCTGTTTTAGATTTAGTGCACACAGGGAGAAATAACCAGTACAGGTACATGTATATTTGAATATCTAAATATCTTGTGGGTTTGTAGTAGCAAGGCAGCCTGCCAATACTGTACCTTCTTCCAGTCATTATTGGATTAACCCTTTCCCTGGTTGCCATTTGCAGGTGCATCTCTTTAGTGACCTCATACACTAATTACCAGTTAAGAAACACTCCTCTGTTCCCCAACTGTAGCAATCATTATAAAAAGGCATTACGAACTAGCACCTGGACTTATGGGGATAACCACAGTATTAGATTTCCTAGACGCAGTACAGGACAATTTTTTGAAACAACTAATTACAGAACCTACTAGAGGTGACAATATATTAGACTTAGTATTAACAAATAAAGATTATATTATCAGAGATATCACAGTAGGGGAAGAACTAGGTAACAGTGATCACAGAGAAATCAGGTTCACCCTAAATTGGGAAACAAAAAACAATGACAATATGGTCAGAGTCCCAAACTTTCGGTTGGCGGATTATCAGGGGTTAAGAAGGTACCTAGGTGAGGTCACCTGGGAACAGTCACGTCAGTCCCCAGTAGGAAGGGGTGACATCATAGATGACACAACAATTGATCATGACTATAATATATTCACTAGTATACTACATGAAGCACAAGAACAAAATATACCATACTGAAAAATTAGGTCAAATAAGAATGAGCCAAGGTGGATGACCAGAAATCTTAAACATGACATAGGAATAAAGAAAGGAATATATAAGAAATTAAAGGGAGGGGAGGAGCAGCTCAGAAATAGGTATAATGAACTATCTAGGATTGTTAAAAAAAATGTAAGGAAAGCAAAGAGAGACTATGAAATCAAAATAGCAAGAGAATCCAAGGCAAATCCCAAGGGATTTTTCCAGGTATATAGAACAAAGGTCAAGGACAAAGTTGGGCCTTTAAAGTCAGGGAGGGGAGAAGTGATAAATGGCAGTGAAGAAATAAGCAAAGCATTGAACAGCTACTTATCAGTTTTCACAGAAGAAATTCGCGATGAAATTCCAGAGGTGGAACTGATATTTAAGGGAAAGGAAGAAGAGAAATTAAAGAATATCACAATCAGAAAAGAGGATGTTCTTAAGAAGATAAATAAACTAAAGAAGACAAAATCCCCAGGGCCGGATGAAATTTTCCCTCGAGTCTTGAAAGAGTGTAGGGAACAGATTAGCGGACCCCTCGTAAACTTATTTACAAAATCATTAGACACCGGAGTTGTGCCAGACTTGTGGAAACAGGCAAATGTAGTACCCATATTCAAAAAGGGAGACGGAGCATCAGCATCAAATTACCGGCCGATCAGTTTGACGTCAGGAGTGGGGAAATTTCTTGAATCAATTATAGCAGATAGCATCCGATCGCATCTGGAGAAAAGCAAATAAATCTACGACTCTCAACATGGGTTTACGAAGGGAAAATCTTGTCTAACAAATCTGCTGACGTTTTTTAGGAAAGTCTTCGAGGTAGTAGATAATGACGAAAATTACGATGTTATTTACTTAGACTTTAGCAAAGCATTTGACAGAGTACCACATCAGAGGCCTCTGAGAAAAATTAAGGCTCATGGTATCGAGGGGAAAGTCTTAAATTGGATAAAATCATGGCTCACCGGTAGAACGCAGAGGGTCAGCGTAGATGGTGTTAAATCTGAGTGGGGCCGTGTAACCAGCGGGGTTCCCCAGGGGTCAGTACTAGGCCCACTCTTGTTCATAATCTACATAAACGATCTAGATACTGGGATCAGCAGTGACATAAGCAAGTTTGCGGATGACACCAAAATAGGGTGGTAGATTAATTCAGGGCAGGATGCAAATGCATTACAGGAGGATCTAAATAAACTGCAGGGGTGGTCTGAAAAATGGCAAATGAAATTCAACACCAGCAAGTGCAGTGTACTTAATATTGGAAGAACAAATACTGATAATGTATACTACAGCCTTAACAACATCAACCTAGAGAAGTTGACTTGTGAAAGAGACCTAGGGGTACTTGTAAGCCCGGACCTATGGCCTAGAAAACAGTGCGTCAATGTTTGAAATAAGGCAAACAGAGTATTGGGTTTTATATCTAGAAGTGTAAGTAACAAGAGTGCAGAGGTCTTATTGCAACTATATCTTGCGCTAGTCAGGCTGCACCTCGATTATGCGGTTCAGTTCTGGTGCCCTTATTATAGAATGGATATAAATTCATTAGAGTCGGTGCAGCGAAGAATGACAAAAATGATTCCGGGACTTAGAAACCTTCCATATCAGGATAGGTTAAAGAAACTTAACTTGCATTCCCTAGAAAGATGAAGAGTGCGGGGAGATATGATAGAAGTATTTAAGTGGGTGAAAGGAATCAATAAAGGGGATATAGATAAAGTTCTTATAATATCCGAGCAGGATAGGATTCGGAGCAATAGATTCAAGTTGGATAAGTTTAGGTTTAGGAGGGAGATAGGAAGAAACTGGTTCACAAATAGGGTGGTGGGCGAGTGGAACAAGCTTAGCAGCTTTGTAGTAAGTGCGGGAACTCTGGAAAGTTTCAAAAGGAGGCTAGATAGATTCATGGATGATAGAGAGTGGTAGTAACTCTCGACAGGAGCTGCCATGCACAGGCCAACTGGCCTATTGCAGACTCCTTATTTTCTTATGTTCTTATTCCCAGACGGTCTATTCCCAAGTTTAGGAGGACTCTACAGCCTCTGACAACTTTATCACTGTATCCCCGAACTCCCATGACTCCCTTCTGGTGTATTAATACTATTGTAACTCTACTTGTATCAATACAGTGGTCCCTCGGTTAACGAACGGTTCAATTAACGAAATTTTGGTTAACGAATTACAGTAGTTTCCATAAGGATTTTCAGTTCGATTAACGAACAAAAATTTGATTAACGAAAGCCTTGCAAGAAACACGTTTTGTTGTGCGCATCAGCTGATCGGCTAATCCGCCAATACAGTAATCAGTTCTATGTTTACATTCATTTCCAGTGGAGTAAATATGAAGAAGGTTGTGCTCTTTAACATTTTTTTGCATTTTTTAGATTAAAATTATTAGTCATTCTAAAATTTAGTTAACATATTGATAATATATACAGTACAGGGAACTAGTTTTTGTGCTCCCATCAGCTGCTTGAGTGGAGGAAACATCAAGTTTGTTGGTCTCCTGAATATTTTTACATTTTTACATTAAAATTATTGGTAATTCTGAAATTAAGTAAACATATTGATAATATGTAGTGCAGTGTTGATTTAAATAAAATAATCTTTAATTACGGCTAGTGAACTTAAAATTTTATTTGTGAAATTACTGCATCAAGCATGAGTGAGTAAGATGATTCCCCTCAGTGTTCCTCTCCAAAAAGGAGAGAGGATTTTCACGTTAGAGAATCTGTCAGTCCAGAGGTTCCTGACATTATTATGGAAGGTGACTTGCCTCCCAAGAAGCATTAAAATGCTTCTCTTCTCCCTTCACCTCCACCCCCACTTCCTTCACTTCTCCCTTTACCTCCACCCCCCACTGCTAATTCCCATCATCATCATCAACCAGCAACATTCTACATACACACCTCAAAGTAAGTGTACAGTACTGCTATACTGCCGGATTCTGGGGTCACTAATTCTAAGGGGATAACTTAACTCTATTCTTAATTTTAAGGTCGCTGCCACCAGACCCCCTCTGGACAGTATGTAGCTCGTTAGGTAGCGGGCAGAGTAAGCTAGGCATTGGGTTGGGTTTTTCATTGACCAAATCGACAGTGGGAAGAAGGGTGAAACAACATACATGTCTTAACTAATTTATTCCTTATAAAACATATTGCATCCCGTCAAAATACAAGAAGAGTTCGCCTTCCTCAGAAGAACAACTATGATTTTAGTTACACTGCCCAACAACATACATCTTACATTAATTGCATGTCATTAACATACTCATTCCTCATAACAATCATTGACCTCCTTACCTCGGTAATTCCTTCTCAGTATAACACCAAACACATCAGTATAACATCACCTGGTACATTACAAAAAGAGTTGGTCTTCATCAGGAGAACAATTATTATTTTCATTACATTTCTCTTGATGAGCAGATGGGATACTTCCCAGGTAATCATACCAATATTGGTTCCACGCCTGGTATTAGGAAGTCGCTCCATGTAGTGACCGCGAAACTTCTCAAGTATACAGTGATTTTCTCCTATCCTGGGTGGTGATATGTAGGGTATCCACAGATTCACAGTGGAGGTGCATGACCACTGTGAGCAGACGCACCCCACATGGTGCGTCCCCCACAGTGGAGGTAATGGCTGATGCTCGCGTGGTACCTATGTTGAGAGAGGGGCGGGCGTTACTAAGGAATAATGCCTGATGGGCCATTATCACCCACCCTAACACATTACTACTTCACTTTATAACATCAGGCAAGGTTTTAAGCTGTAAAAACTGCTAGATAAGTCTTTTTTCGGGCTGAATAAAGCCCGATGTAGGACACTGACCTGTGTTGGGAGAGGGGCATGTAAGGGGGGTGGGGGGGGTTACTCTGAAGCTGCCACCCTTATCTTACTCATACTTCTCTCTGTCTTATTCCCTTCAATTGTTCTGTCTACATATTTCAGTTCATGGTTACTACATAACCTCAGTTCTTTGGTAGCATGGCGAGGGTCTAGGGCACATGGGTATTGTAACTCGGATATCAAGTCACTTGGACGGAAATAAAGGTGAAATACTGCGGGGAAATGAATACCCCTAACATACTCTAAGAAATGGTTTATTTATATGAAATCAAAGTAGGGAAAAAGATATCACTGACATACAACTACAAGGCTCAACCCTTGGCTTAACTCAACTGCAATTCACTCAGACACTGTACTCTTATTACTTACAACCTTACTGGTGTTACATTACATTAACAGTTACCAGGATCAACTCCATGGCTTTACTCACATTACATACAGATGTATGATAACTCCTTGGCTTTACTTATCTGGACTTCCAAGTGGGTACTTTTACATCTCCCACATTACTGGTGATACATTACATTACATTACAAGACACACTTACATATGGTCCCTTCACTAACTCTTGGTAGTGCATATGAGATGCACTCACAACAAGTTAATACTGATACTAATAAGTTACAGGGGTTCACTACCCAACATGGGATAATTATTTCCAGTTAATTATCCCCAAACACATACAACAACACTGTGGACCATAACTTCCAGGAGTGTCCCAGGGTAGAACACTCAACAACTGACGCTCGCTGTTATGATTGGTGGTAGGCCAACACATGGTGACAGTCTGGGGTCTAAGGCCCACGATGTTGACTTGCAGTTTATCAGGCCGAATCAACGACATCTTCCATATATAGCTAACTGCTAGGTATCCACCGACTCCGGGCAGCCAGTGGGTGTTCAAATAACCCACACACTGGATCTGTGAACAATTTTGTAGACGTCAGGAGGGAGGCTTGATCCTCCGTCCCATCCCGCCCGGTGTTTATATACCCCTGAGTTGCCGGACGTGGCCACTCACGTAATGACAAAAATCACAAACAAACCAACTGCCACTCATTCAAAGATGACCCTCAGTTGACAAAGGTCTGGCGAATTGCTGAAGTTGATTTACATAAACTAATTCAAGATTGAGCTTGCCAGGAGAAAGTGGAATACAGGTATACATACTGTATTGACACTGTCTTCACAGGGCGGGACTTACTGGGAGGGATCCTTGGTGTAAAACGAGAGAGGGAAAAATGCGTTTCTTCCTAGGGATAGCTAACCAGTTACCCATTCATGTTTTGCGGGCGTGGAGTATAATAAGAATCAACAGGGTTAAAACAGACTAGCAGTCAATGTGACCTTGACAGGCGGGCGTTACTAAGGCGATATCCCGCGCTCCTCCCTGTCTAGGCCTACAGTTTCCCATTTCTAATTTTCACTTTGATTTCTTATGGTTTTCACCTGAACACTTTCCTATTTATTGTGACCATATGCCTTATAAATACATATCTAGCCTGGGTATACGTCACACGAGATAAAGAGGTGTATTAAGTTCACACCGATGCATACAAGATATTTCCTTTGAAGTATAGTTTCTGGATCACTTCCAACACTTCACATAGGTCTGATACATTTATCCTTTTTTCAAATCAATGTTCTTTTATAGTTTCATCGGCCACCTGTCGTAGCTATGTTTACTAATCGTTCACAGACATCCATAGAATGACCTTCAAACACGGTCTACATTCAGCCCTTATAGTATAATAATCCGTAATGGTTGGACTCTCCCAACCATCTTATAGATACCTTGAGTTCTCCTAAATGCTATGAGTACATACACTTAATTATATACCCATACCTGGGTACAATTCATCAAATACTTCAGTAACATTCAGTAGGTGAGTTATCCTTTATCAACGTTTCCCATTTTCTGAGATTCTACAAGTGCAGTGGATTTGAATGTTATGTAGCGTAATATGAATTAAAGAGTTTTTAAGGATGACAATGATGTGCGCAGTATACTGCATTTTGTTTATACTTTGTATGCACTTTTCTGTGAGTTGGAACCAATTATCCCATTGAAATAATAGATTCTATTAACGAACAACTCTGTGGAACCAGTTGTGTTCGTTAACCGAGGGACCACTGTATTATTGTAACTCTAATTCAACTAAATCCTGTTTGTTTATAACTGTGGTTCTTAAAATTTTTTGCCTCGTGCCCCTCTCCCCTCTGCATAAGCCCTAGGTCCCATGCTCCCCCCCCCCCACCCCCTGATGCAACCCTTGGTTATTATAGTGGGAGGGATGAGCAATCATGTACAAGACACGTTCAGTTCTTGACCAGACTTTTCTCTGACCGCTTGTGTCCCCCTTGGAATCTTCTGGTGCTCCCCAGTTTAAGAACCACTGGTTTATAAGTACAGGTATACTATTCTGTATTCTAAGCCACTATTGCAACACTGTGTTTAGCTTTTGTCCTGCTGTTCTTGCTCAACCTCCTCAAAGACAAAGAGACTAGATCATTAGTCAAAAATAATTACAGGTTTGTATTGAATAGTAGTAATTTAAGAAACATTAATACCGGTAAGCTGTTTTTTTTTCTTTTACAAAATGTGCTTATGCACCATTACCATTAATTCCATCACATGTTGGTCTCATTGAAACCCTATTAACCGCTGGGAATTAGGAACCTCTGTGCTGAATAAAATCGTCAGGCGTTAGCCAAATAAAATGTTAAAAGTGACTAACCATAATGAAGTGGTTAAAGGATATAGTGTATTAGAGATCAATAAAAGCACAGGATCAACTGAAGAATTTTCTTCCAGTGTCCACCTGAAGAATTCCACCCCAGCCCATTCCACGTAAAGAATTTTCTCATATTGTCAATCTGAAGAATCTCCATCCCAGCCCACATCACCTGATGAAGTGGCTCCACCCCCAGCCCACTCTGCCTAAAGAATCTTCACCCTCTCCAGCACCACTTTGGGAGGAGATTTCAGGTGATCCCATCCTAATGCTAACCAAACAAACAATCTTAATGTAGCCTAACCCAACTCAGCTTAGCCTGACCTAACCCAACTCAGCTTAGCCTGACCTAACCCAACTTAGCATATCCTGACCTAACCCAACTTAGCTTAGCCTGACATAACCCAACTTAGCTTAGCTTGACCAAACCCAACTTAGCTTAGCCCGACCTAACCTAACTTAGCTTAGCCTAACCTAACCCAATTTAGCCTAGCCTAGTCTGACCTAACCCAACTTAGCCTAGCCTGACCTAACCCAACTTAGCTTAGCCTGACCTAACCCAACTTATCTTAGCCTGAACTAACCCAACCTAACCTATGACAAAAAATTTCTTTTCCAGAGTGTCTACCTGAAGAATCTCCACTCATCACTACTTGGGGTGGATATTCTTTAGGTGACCCAAAGCAAGGAACAACAGCTGAGAGCCTCGACCGGCAGATATAAGCAAACATTGTAGGGGTGTGAGAATTTACAACATAATCATAAGATAGACATATAATATCTAAAGGACAATTAAATGTGAAGTTTCCCCCCGCCACCCCCTACAATTAGGATAACTTGACTATCAGTGCAGCTATGCCACATGAGTCAATTTTTAGTACAGGACATAATTTGATTTTTTATATATAATAATATCAGACAAAAACAAGACGATTTTCATCTGTGACACCTTTGGTGCATTTTAGTGATTTTACCCATAACCGAGATACAGTATAGGGAGTTGAAAATCAGACTAGTAGAAAAATTCTAAGTTAAGTGGTTGCGAAAAGTGGCAGGGTTTTGTTCTATGTGATAATAGAACGCTGTATTCACATTTTACACATAACCAAGATATCGTGAGTTGAAAATCAGAAAACTACTGCAAAAATTCCAATCTAATATTGCATTTGTTGCCACCAACCAAATCCTCCTGATTTTCTTTTTTTTTTGCAAACAATAATATTCCATTATTGATAAACAGGTAACCCAATTAAATTGGATTGCCATATTTAATACTGACCAGTCGTTGGTCCATCCACGTGAAATGTATTTACAGATATTTTAGTCCTCATGTCCTGGTCCAGGACTCGAACTCCAAAGACATTGGGGAGAGAAGGCACGATACTCAAGTGCTGCCAACACCTACAGGCGCCTCTAATAACTTCTATCACATGAATAGTTATTCAACTTTTGGGATACAATTCATGGGTGTGTACTGCTATCTATTGAATACAACAATCCTAAACCATTGTTACTACTTATGCGCTGAATGATGTGAAAATCAGGCACAAACAAAAGTTTTGTCAGGAGTGGGATTCGAACCCACGCCCGGAAGACCGGACTGCGACCTGAACGCAGCGCCTTAGACCGCTCGGCCATCCTGACACAAATTTGAGAAGCTAAATAACATAAGTTCAGGCGCTCCAATCTCTCAGGGTAGCTGAGGCGCCGAAGGGCAGGCACCAGACTGGCGGACTCCTTTGAACATTTTCAACCAACTGACAGTCCCTAACATATCTCGGGGACCAGATGGGGTGACAGTGCTCCAGATGGGGAAGCACTTCACTCCTGAAGATCGTTACGACGGACGGACCGTTGAGATATCTGAACGACCTTCTTATAAGACCCAATAATTTATTTGCCTGATTTACCTTCTTCTCGCAATGGCCCGAGAACTTCAGCTCATTGTCTACATACACGCCTAGGTCCTTCTCACATTGTCTCAAATAGTGCAGTTTCTTCATCCCGTTGGGACATATGATACTGTGGGGCACGGGTTGTTTGGTTCACTCAGGATGGGATGGAGAAAGGAAACTCACAATGTGCTCTCTGTATACTGTACATGTTGTATTGGATGTACAGTGCAGCTTGGTGCTGGGAAGTGGCAGCGTGGCTACAAGCGTGATGTAGAGAGAGCTGGTTGGTGAGGATGACCAGCTTGTGGGTCGCCATGCTCGCCGGCGGGAGCGAGGAACACCTCCGGGTCCGACTAATTACCCAAATGTAGCCAAATGTAGCCGGAATGAAGTCAAATAATGGTCCTAGATGAATAAATCGGACTGCCAATCACTTCTCGACTAGTATATGGTGTCACAAAGTCACAAAAAATTGGTAAACTTAATTTAATCTGAGTTAAAAGTGCATGTACCTAACCTAGCCTAATCTAACCTAACCTAACACAACACTACTCAGATTAAATTAAGTTTACCAATTTTTTTGACCTTATGACACCAAATAATAATCGAGAAGTGATTCACAGCCCGAATTACGCTTGTACGACCATCATTTGACTTCATTGCGGCTACATTTGGGTAATTCCTCGCTCCGTCGGTACATGCACGCGATCTATTAACTCAGATTAAAGTAAGTTTTCCAATTTTTTGTGACTTTCTGACACCAGATACTAGTCGAGAAGTGATGAGCAGTCCGATTTATTCATGTAGGACCATTATTTGACATCATTGCGGCTACATTTGGGTACATTTGGGTAATTAGTCGGACCGGGTGTGGTGTTGCTTGCTGGTTGGTGTAGGTCGAAAGAGAGACGTAGGTCACCACGAGGTCAGGTCTTATATAGCGGAGGTAGGCGTGGCTTAATAGTTGACCTCCGTCATGTAAGGCGGCGCTGGTTGACCTAGACCACGAGGCATACACTGGGGAATTCGCATGGTCGGCTACTCAGCGACAAACAGCGTTTGTAGGGGAGGAATCCGTTGGTACGCCCCCAGGTGCATCCTCTTACACTTCGTGACATAGAATCTCAGCAGCCATTTCTTCGACCATTCTTTGAGCTCAGAGATCTTTCTGCAGCTCTTCACAGTCTGCATGGTTCTTCATTTCCCAAAATAACTTGGCGTCAACGGCAAACATTTGTATGGAGGAGTGTACAACACGGTTTTATGCCGGGGCGCTCCTGCTTAACACAATTGCTCAAGGTATTGGATATTTGGACCCATATTCTGGAAAGGGGTGGTAAGATAGACAATATACATCTAGATTTTGGCAAGGCTTTTGACAGTGTACCCCACGAAAGGATGAAAATCAAATTGGAAGGGTACGGAATTCAGGGAAATGCCCTCGCGTGGATAGAAGACTTTCTACATGACCGCAAGCAGTGTGTGGTGATTAATGGCACGAAATCAAAGTACCTTTCACAAGCGGGGTACCGCAGGGCAATGTATTGGGCCCGCTGTTGTTTGTTTGTTTCATAAATGACATGCCTAACGTTGTACACTCCTCCATACAAATGTTTGCCGTTGACGCCAAGTTATTTTGTGAAATGAAGAACCATGCAGACTGTGAAGAGCTGCAGAAGGATCTCTGTGAGCTCAAAGAATGGTCGAAGAAATGGCTGCTGAGATTCAATGTCACGAAGTGTAAGAGGGCAAATAAATTATTGGGTCTTATAAGAAGGTCGTTCAGATATCTAGACGGTCCATCCTTCGTAACGATCTTCAAGAGTGAAGTGCTTCCCCATCTGGAGTACTGTCACCCCGCCTGGTCCCCGAGATATGCTAGGGACTGTCAGTTGGTTGAATATGTTCAAAGGAGGGCCACCAGACTGGTGCCTGCACTTCGGCACCTCAGCTACCCTGAGAGATTGGAGCGTCTGAACTTGCCTAGTTTATACTACAGACGGGCAAGGGGTGACCTAATTGAGGTGTATAACCATCTCAAGGGGCAATACTCAGTCGAATGTCCTTACTTGGAGCTGGCGGACGCTCGCCCCACAAGGGGTCACAGCTCAAGATTGAAGAAGCCGCAACTCGCAAGTCCAGAAAACTGTGAGGGCAAACTTTTTTAGAGTGAGTGTTGTGAACTCTTGGAACAATCTACCAGAAAGCGTTGTGACGGCACCGAGTGTGAGCTCTTTCAAGACAAGACTTGACCAACACTGGAGCAGGTTCAGGTACATTCATGAGCCGGTGCATGCCCAGTACTTGCCAACAGTGCGTAACAGAGACCTGGCCGATCGCCCAAGAGATTAACGAGCCGATCAGTGGTGGAGAGGATAAAAGTAAAAAAGTAACCCTGAAAGCAGGTTCAGATACATCCAGGAGCCATTGCATGCCCAGTAACAGTGCGTAACAGTGACCGACCGCCCGAGTGGCTAACGATAGTAACGAGCCGATCAGTGGTGAAGAGGATAAAAGAAAAAGCATTATCTTTCATATCAGATTTCATTTCTCTTACAAGTATATTTAATATCTAGTATAATTTTTTTAAACAAAATAAAATATAGATTAACAACTTTATATATTAGTGATGTGTACAGAATAGGTGTTGTCAAGCTGGCGAAAGTGGTCGTATTAAATTGTATCCACTGTTTACTGGACTTCAGATGGAGATGACATCATGGAGAATATGACGTCATTAGATGCAAGTTGACGTAAACTCAAAAAGAAGAGATTACATATACAGTAAGTGGTGGGTGAATTTACTGTTACTGGTTATGTGTTTTTATGCTATGTGTATTTCCTTTGCCGCTCTCTCAACAGTTTAAAGTTCGATATTTTAGGTAAAAAAAATATCCAAACTGAAAATTTGAAGCTCATAAATAACATGCCTGACGTTGTACACTCCTCCATACAAATGTTTGCCGATGACGCCAAGTTATTTCGGGAAATTAAGAACCAAGCGGACTGTGAAGAACTGCAGGAGGACCTCTGTGGGCTCCAGGAATGGTCGAAGAAATGGCTGCTGAGATTCAATGTCACGAAGTGTAAGAGATGCACCTGGGGCGTACCAACGGTAAGGAGGCGAATCATATGTCCCAACGGGATGGAGAAACTGCACTAGTTGAGACTGTGTGTGAGAAGGACCTAGGTGTGTATGTTGACAATGAGCTGAAGTTCTCGGGCCATTGCGAGAAGAAGGTAAATCAGGCAAATAAAGTATTGGGTCTTATAAGAAGGTCGTTCAGATATCTAGACGGTCCGTCCCTCGTGACGATCTTCAGGAGAGAAGTACTCCCCCATCTGGAGCACTGTCACCCCATCTGGTCCCCGAGATATGTTAGGGACTGTCAGTTGGTTGAAAATGTTCAAAGGAGGGCCACCAGACTGGTGCCTGCACTTCGGCACCTCAGCTACCCTGAGAGATTGGAGCGCCTGAACTTGCCTAGCTTATATTACAGACGGGCAAGGGGGGACCTAGTTGAGGTGTATAAGCATCTCAGGGGGCACTACTCAGTTGAGTGTCCTTACTTGGAGCTGGCGGACGCTCGCCCCACAAGGGGTCACAGCTCAAGATTGAAGAAGCCGCAAGTCCAGAAAACCGTGAGGGCAAACTTTTTCGGAGTGAGGGTTGTAAACTCTTGGAACAATCTACCAGAGAGTGTTGTAACGGCACTGAGTGTGAGCTCTTTCAAGACAATACTCGACCAACACTGGAGCAGGTTCAGGTACATTCAGGAGCCGGTGCATGCTCAGTATTTGCCAACAGTGCGTGACAGAGACGTGACCGATCGCCCGGGCGGCTAGCGTGCCGATCTTTTGGTGAAGAAGATAAATGAAAAGAGACGTGACCGATCGCCCGGGCGGCTAGCGAGCCGATCTTTTGGTGAAGAAGATAAATGAAAAGAGACGTGACCGATCGCCCGGGCGGCTAGCGTGCCGATCTTTTGGTGAAGAAGATAAATGAAAAGAGACGTGACCGATCGCCCGGGCGGCTAGCGTGCCGATCTTTTGGTGAAGAAGATAAATGAAAAGGAAAAGTAATCAGAGATGTGACCGATCACCCAAGCGGCTAACAAGCCGATCAGTGGCGAAGAGGCTAAAAGCAAAAGCAAAAAAGATGTATTAGTCGAGAGTACTTTTATATATCAGAAAAACCTTATTGCTCTTCTCAAAGTAGTGCATTAATTACACAAATATTAACAAACACGTGCTGATGGTACAGTGGTAACTCGCGTATCTTTCATTAA
Organism: Homarus americanus; assembly: GCF_018991925.1. Lineage (NCBI taxonomy): Eukaryota > Metazoa > Arthropoda > Malacostraca > Decapoda > Nephropidae > Homarus > Homarus americanus. The sequence goes on from NW_024731852.1 coordinate 5,155,837, forward strand.
TATGTCAAGGGTTCAAGCCCAGACACATGCGAAGGTGTTATCCAGTGACTCCGTAAACATAACAGGTTTCTCTGCCTACATACATAAGAACACAAGAAAATAAGGAGTCTGCAATAGGCTGGTTGGCCTGTGCATGGCAGCTCCTGTCGAGAGTTACTACCACTCTATCATCCATGAATCTATCCAGCCTCCCTTTGAAACTTTCCAGCGTTCCAGCACTTACTACAAAGTTGCTAATCTTGTTCCACTCGTCCACCACCCTATTTGTAAACCAGTTCCTTCCTATCTCCCTCCTAAACCTAAACTTATCCAACTTGAATCCGTTGTTCCGAGTCCTATTCTGCTCGGATATTATAAGAACTTTATCTATATCCCCTTTATTGATTCCTTTCACCCACTTAAATACTTCTATCATATCTCCCCGCACTCTTCGTCTTTCTAGGGAATGCAAGTTAAGTTTCTTTAGCCTATCCTGATATGGAAGGTTTCTAAGTCCCGGAATCATTTTTGTCATTCTTCGCTGCACCGACTCTAGTGAATTTATATCCATTCTATAATAGGGGCACCAGAACTGAACCGCATAATCGAGGTGTGGCCTGACTAGCGCAAGATATAGTTGCAATAAGACCTCTGCACTCTTGTTACTTACACTTCTAGATATAAAACCCAATACTGTACTCTGTTTGCCTTATTTCGAACATTAACGCACTGTTTTCTAGGCCGTAGGTCCGGGCTTACAAGTACCCCTAGGTCTCTTTCACAAGTCGACTTCTCTAGGTTGATGTTGTTAAGGCTGTATATATTATAAGTATTTGTTCTTCCAATATTAAGTACGCTGCACTTGCTGGTGTTGAATTTCATTTGCCATTTTTCAGATCCACCCCTGCAGTTTATTTAGATCCTCCTGTAATGCATTTGCATCCTGCCCTGAATTAATTTGCCGCCCTATTTTGGTGTCATCCGCAAACTTGAGTATCTAGATCGTTTATGTAGATTATGAACAAGAGTGGGCCTAGTACTGACCCCTGGGGAACCCCACTGGTTACACGGCCCCACTCAGATTTAACACCATCTACGCTGACCCTCTGCGTTCTATCGGTGTTCAGGGCGGTGGGAAGGCTGGCGTGGGGCAGTAGCCTTGAATGCAGAAACCGCCTGACGTAGTGTTTGTAGTAGGTCGTGACGGGCAGCAGGAGTGAAGTGGTCAAGGTCAGAAGTAAGGCGTGTGATGTGCTGCTTGATAGTGGCGGAGGTTATGGCGCCTACCAGTCTCCGTCGATGTCGCTTCCCCGTGTGGTTGCAGGGGGCCTCACAGCATCTAGCACTAGCACCAAAACGTTGATGGTACCAACAGGGGGTAGATACACTGTGCTGGGGGCGGCGTCTGAGGCAGGACGGGTGTGTTGGGGTCGGTAGGATGTGGTGCGTGAGTTAGGACCAGGTCCAGCAGCAGGCATGGAGGAGCAGAACTGTTCAATGGTGTCCATCCTGCGGTTCAAAGTTTGTAACAGGTCCCTGATGTCTTGTGAGGTATTGCTCGGCTGAGGGGTGTTGACCCGGCTTACAAGTTCGGAGGTAGGTACTGGTGTGATCGTTGGGTTGTCCGCGGCAGCCAGGCACGCAGCCGCGCACTCGTTGAATATTGTCTGCCGCGGTTGCGTCGAGTTCAGGTGTCGTCGAGTAATCTACTGCGGACAGGATAATACGTACTTGTGTGGGGAGCTTTTGTGCGTGAAGCTGGCGCAGGATAGGGTCGGGAAGTCTGTCTGCGTGCCGGGAGTTCAGCCTACACATCTCCTCCCAGAGAAGTCCCGGAGTTGAGTTTCCAAGGGAGATAGAAGATAGGTTCTGCAGGAGACTGGGGCGGGTCCGTTGGCAATGCGTTTTTAAGGCGTCCAGCAGGGTGGCGAATTTGTTGTTCTCTGGAGGGTTGGAAATAGTCCGTGATACATGCGTGGCGACTTCCGTGGGCAAGGAAGAGAGCAGGGCGCCGTACTTTTGCTCGTCAGTAGCTTGAGAGACGATGAGGATTGCTTCCACATGATCTAACCAGTCCTCGACGTTGTGGTTAAAAGTCGGTAGAAAGATCCGTCCGTCCATTCTTGCAGAAGTGTGTCACACGGTCGTGAGATGGTGTCGTAGTGGGGTAGCACGTGGTGTGGGTAAGGCGGTTGGCCTAGGCTGGCAGCAGGCAGGACGATCTTCTCAGCTCCAGGAGTAAGGCAGCAGAAAGGAGTGTGGTGTTCACTGCTCCAGGGGTCACCAATTGTAGGTTTACATGAGATGTTTCTCCTCCATCCTGTGTGAGTGCGAATCTCCGGGGGTCACCATTTGTGGGGTACGTGATATTTGGTTCACACTCAGGATGGGATGGAGAAAGGAAACTCACAATGTGCTCTCTGTATACATATTATATTGGATGTACAATGCAGCTTGGTGGCTGGTGCTGGGAGGAGGCAGCGTGGTTACAAGCGTGAGTAGGGATAGCTGGTTGGTGAGGGTGCTCAGAGGAGGTGTTGCTTGCTGCGGCTGTAGCTAGAGAAGGGGCAGGTCACGGCCAGGTGTGGTCTTATATAGCGGGGGTAGGCGTGGCTTGATGGTAGACCCCGCTTTGTTCGGCGTCGCTGGTTACCTGACCTTGACCACGAGGGATACGCTGGTAGATTCGCGGGGGTCGGCCAGTCAGCGACACACGGCGTTTGTAGGGGAGGAATCCACTACAGGGTCTTAGGACTCTTCAGACAAGGCATAACCAGGCAGATCTCATTGAAACCTCCAAATTCCTGAAAAGGGTGGAAAACGTGAACCCGAGACTTTTTTATGAAGTTACTACTCTCCACTAGCACGAGTGAACTTAACTAAAAGTTCGCCAAATTGTCATTCAGAGCGTATATAAGGTATCATTTTTTTTCACACAAAGAGCGGTAGACCTATGGAATGACCTACCAGCCTAAGTTGTGGAATCATGAACAGTACTGGGCTTCAAAATAACCGTTGACAAACTTATCAAGAACAATAAAGGGGTCTTACTCAGGCCACTGGCCTCCATCGCGCGGCATGATCACCTTTAGGGGTGGGTCATTAGGTAAATAAGGTAAATAGCACTGGATAGACAAACCGCCTGAACCGTTAATAAGTTGATAAGAGACAAAATAAAAATAAATCGCATCACTTCAAAGTTCCATCATCCACGAAACATGCCAGCTCCAGCCAATGCTCAGGAAAAAGTGAAGGAAGGGCGTGAGGCGGCCAGAGTAATCCATGTTATACTACACGCTGTCAACAACGCAACATTCAACAGCATCTGGTCGTGCTACCAAATTTACACCAGCATGTCAGTGGAAGAACTTAAACAGAGAATAAAAGAGTTAGAGGAGGAGCTAAGGAAAGTGAAAAATGAAGGTTCGGCTCCACGGGAAAAGATCGCCGAGATGTCTAGCGAAGTGGTTGACACCAACCCTTATAGGTGAAATATGCTGGCGGGCAACTGCTAGTGGTTAATTCTCTTGCATTTGTTCCCAGACTTGCCTTAAGCCTGTGTGAGATCCCTCCATTGTTCTTGATAGTTTTGTCAAGGGCTAGGTTAATAATGACTGACCTGCCGACGAGCTATTTGTTAAGGTGTTTGTTTTCTTATTCTATTTTCATCAGTGAATTCTGGTATGATAATCATTTCTTGTGCCAATGCTTCGTTTGGTAAATGTTTAGGCACCTAAGGTGCTCACTAATTTGTCTTCCCGGCGGTAATGTGGCGGTTTTATGTTAAGGTGAGGATAGGATGGGTTGGGTTGGGTTTTAAAAAAAAATGCAGACTAACTGTGACAGTGTCATCTATAAAACTGGTATATGTTTAGGTTAGGTTAAGGCTGAAATTAGAATTAGGTTAAGGTTAGGTTAGGCTAGGTTAGGTTGGGTTGGGCTGAGCTGAGCTGAGCTGGGCGTTTAAAAAAATGCACAAACTACAACAGTGTCTTCTATAGAACACAATGAAATTGCAGCATTTTTTATAATCATTTACTATGCTATATCGCCGGCTATTTTGAACCGACTACTTTTTCAACTCCAGAGCTTTAGCTGATAGACCATTCCATAGGTCTACCACTGTCTCTGTGAAGAAGTATTTCCGGTAATGTCTGAGAACAGCACTACCACCAAAAGGAGTTGTTTGATTTCGTTCATTTATTTCCACACATGTTCTTATCATTATAGTACCAAATAGAACCTGACCAAACCAATCAAAGAAACCTACCTAACCTTATCTAACTTCCTAGATAGGGGCTGTGCCCCCCGGACTCCCCACCATATTAAACAGAAGGTACAGTAATTACTGAGAATAGCACTGCCACCAGAAGGAGTAGTTTGATTTCATTAATTTTTTCCATAGATGTTCTTATCATTATAGCAAGTATTTTAAAAGAAGCAAAATTTTTTATTTTGGAAAATATTGATGACTACACTGCTGACGTGTTATTTGGGTAATTATATAGGAGTAACCCGCGAGCGATGTTGATTGAAAACACTTATAAAAACCTCGGATTTTCATTGTTGTATTGTAGTGGACACACTTGTAGTTTGTGGAAATATGTTAAAAATTTATATTTAAAAAATATACTCTACTTAACATTTGTGGATTCGAAGAACAGACCTAACCAACCAAACCAAACAAACCTACCTAACCTTACCTAACATCCCTGGTATATTAAACAGCAAGAACTTATTATGAGATGGTGAAATTTGAGGCACTTTTTGGACCTGAGATACGGCTGCATCAGCGCTATGCAGGTCTAGCGGGTTAGTCCTATATATATCAACCGTTATTTGTTATGATGTTTATATCCTTACTATATTTTCATCAGTGAGTTCTGGTATAATTTTTTTGTTTGCTATTTTCTTTTATTTTATTTTATGGTTAGGTTAAGTTCAACTTTTAAGTAAACACTTTTTAAAATATTTCCCATAACTACGAGTTTGTCCACTATAAAACAGTGAAATTGCAGCGATTTTAAATTAATTTTCTGTGAAAATTCAGGGGTGGTGTAGTCTCCGATAATTACAATAGGCAACAAATTAAAAAAAAAAACTTCCATAACATGGTTCAGAGCAGCTTCCTTTTGGTAATTTTGAGGTGCTGATTTCAAATCTGGCAATAAAAACTCTGGCACATACAGTTTATTTGTTATACCCAAAAATTAAATCTTACAAATATAAAAAGTGAAAATTACTATTTTTCCTGTTATTTCTGTTACTTTTTCCACGTCATCTCACTAAAATTCAATAAAAATGAAAACAATCATAAGAAGACACAAAAGGTATTAAATTAGCCACTGTATGGGCATTTGTTATTTTATTTCATCCTATATGTGTTGTATTGTCCTCCAATTGTAAAAGCCAGCAAGTCCCCCATCATGGCAGGATCCCATCTTCCCTGGTACCTTTCCTCCATATGTCTAATGTCCTGATGAAATCACTAACCGCTCACAGATTTTCAGGAAAAAAGTCCAAGTGCGAGTGTAGGGGGTAGACTTTCTGGGACATCCTGCATCCTAAGTTTTTGTATTTTTTTAAGAGTTTTCTTCCTTCTTGTTTCCAAGAAACTCTTGACTACAGATGTGAAGCATTTCCATGCAGCTAGCTCATTTTCATTCTTTTTTTTTTTCAAAGTCATCATCACAAAGTAACTGAGCTGTGGGAATTTTCCCCTCAAGTATACAAACCCATCACCTTGTTTGTCTATAGCCTTCACAAAATTTTTCATTAGTCTCAGCTTGATGTGTAAAGGAGGTAGAAGTACATCGCTTGGGTCTACCAGGGGAGTATATTTAACGTTGCTCTGTTTTGGAACAAACTCTTCTCTCTTTGGCCAGTCCTTTGTGTTGAAGTGTTTTTCTGTTGCTCTGCTGTCCCATAAACACAAAAAACAAATATATTTAGTGAACCCTACTTGAAGGCCGGGTAGAAAGGCTATAGCCTTCAAATCGCCGCAGATCTGCCATCTATACTTCTTGTATTTAATAGCGGTCAGTATTTTCTCCATATTATTATACGTTTCCTTCAAACCTACAGAATGCGTTTCTGGAACCGAGGGCTTCTGGTTCCCATTATGCAACAATACTGCTTTAAAACTAAACTCTAAGGAATCTATGAAAAGCCGCCATTCCTTTGGGTCATGTTTTTCTCCCAACTCTGACATCAGTCCATCTACATCAGTACATGCACAGAGGGAATCCTGCATACTGTAGAATGAAGACAATGTAATATTTCTTTTCCTAAAAACAGAAATACTTGTCTGTTTCGCTAGCAAGTTCCATTCCTGCAGTCTTGATACTAAAACTTCCACCTGCTGTTTTGACAGACGGAGATCACCTACAAGATCATTAATTTCACTTTGTTCTATTATTTTTGATTCATTGGAAGTCTGGTCAATGAAAGGAGGATATGGGATGATTCTGGGATTTCTTCCTCAATTTCCTCATCCGAAGTTGAGAGCTCTTCCAAATTAGCCGGTGATGTAGGTATAGGGAGGTCTTCTCTGTGAGGAATGGCCTTATTGCCGAAGGTACATTTGCATACTCAATTTGGTGAATTAACACAGCCTCGGCATTGTATTCTCTCCATTCTCCTGTTTAGTATTGCTAACCTTGCATTTAATATATTCCTGCCAACACAAGTACGTATCTTATATTCCTACACTACATATACACGTACAGTATGTCATAAAAATGTTATGGGACTCATTTTTTATTGCCATATTTTAAATCAGCACCCCAAAATTAATAAAGTGCAGCATATTTGATCCATGTTACCGAACCCTTGTCATCTAGTGTTACCTTTATGTTTAATGGATGAGTTGGCAGTCGGAATATTTTCAAAAGATGGCAGGTCAATGGGTAAATAAAAAGCTTAAATTCACTATGGCAATTATATTTTTTAATAAATTGGGCCAAAAAGTGTCAAAAATAAGGGTTAAAGTTGCTAAAAAGTCACGTGACTCCAAAAAGTTCTGTAATTGGTTGTGACGTCACTGGCTGGGGTGAGCTACAGAGCGGGAGGCAGCCAGCTGTAGTTTTCCAACCTTCTCGGCTGATCGGCTCTGTAAATAAATATTCTTAGATATTTAATTGTGCTTTACTGTGCAACACAGTAATACTATTTTGAATACATAAATACCTGTATTACAAAGCACATAAGCTAATTCTATGGATATTAGCTGCCCATACAACAACTTTCATAGTATAAACATTCCAAACAATATTCAATTCAATTTCAACATTTATTCCTTGATAGAGGAAGTGGGGTCCTAGTGCTGTCACTAGGTACCCCTGTGCAATAACACCAGAAGCATCTGGCAAGTGTCACAAGTATATATAAATATTATAAAGGTGCTTACTAAAGCGTAAGGAAGGAAGAAAGGATGGATATTCTTTTAACACATCATCATTATAAACAATAATTGGTATTTTTTTGGTTTTGGTGACCTGGGGAACCTTAAGATTCTAACTACTGTATGTGATTAAGTACTTTAAACAATAAGACACACTCTCTACAGGATTTCTTTCGCAAAACATTTTTCAACCGCATAAGAAAATACAGATCGTATGTTAGGTTAGGTTAGGGTATGATGAGTTATAAGGTTAGCTTAACATACTTCGGTAAGGGGGGGGTATTAACTTAAAACTAGTGATTTCCGATAGATATGAAAGTCTAAATGTTTCATAACACATTGCAACCCATCAGAAAAAACAAAGATAGTCTGCATGTCTACGTACAGGGATGACCAAAACTTAAAATTTACCTAATACTGTATAGCCTATCTCGAATCTAAACATCCAAATACTCATGGTAGTTAAATGAAAATTTTACCCATTAATTAATATAAATGATGATATATCCCAGTGGTTCATTAGTGAATCATCAAAACAATAACAGCACTATGTTGTCATGCTTACCTAGCATCAGGCATTCTCAAAACAAAGTCCAGACAGTGTCATTACTTCTAAATTTACTTGTACAGGTATATCCATCTAGTACTGATATTCTCTGTAAATACACTGAAAAAGAAGAAGAGAAAGTCTATCAGGTAAGAGTACATGACAGCTGAACTGGAATGAACATGGGAGTTTTTTATGTCCAAAAGAACATAAGAATGGAGGAAACTGCAGTGGGCCTATTGGCCCATACTGGGCAATCCCATTTACACCCAACCTTTATCACTCATATATCCATCCAACCTATGTTTGAAGCTGCTCTTCAAGGCACATTTCTTCACTTACGAAATTTCTATGACTTAGACCATAAAAAACACCCTTAAACTTACCTGAACTTGGTTCTTGGGGTCTGAAGAGGCCATCCTTTCTACTACCTCCATCTTCAGTGGTGAGTTTGAAAGTAGTGAAGTCATCACAAATAGCGGCCCTGTTTCTAGAGAAATAAACTTATTTCAACTATTATAGCAGGACTTTAGATTTTTATTACAAATTATATATACCTTATCACTCTACGAACGTGGCAGAGTGTATTTCTTGTGTTTACCCAGAACCGTTAACTCGTCCATTATAGTATTTTAATTATTTAGTTTTTCTCTATCTACAATTATAAGCCACCTGTAGTGGGCAGGGCATGGAGGATCAGGGAACTTGCAGAGTAAAACACACTGTAAAACTGATCATATGACATTAAACTTATATCTATTTTTGCATTGTATGTTAAGAAATAATTGTTATATCTGGTACCAATGAAAGCATATTTGTTGAAGCTACATGGTGTAATTTTACATTTTGCAGATGTGAGTACACTCGGATGCAGCAGGTCGGTTGTAAACAAACAGACGATACGCAGTGACTTGGCAATTTTTTTATGGGTATTTACGGTAATTGATTATTATTTTCACATACACAGCACGTACAGACATCATTTTAGTGTCATATGATCAGTTTTACCCCGCAATTCTCCTCATCCTTCTTGACCTGCCCACTATGGGTGATTTATGATCGTAGATAGAAAACTAAAAAAAAAAAAATACTTATATACTGTACCTGTAATTAAAATAAAAAGTTGTCGCCTCTTTTAAAATACTTACGACAGTATAATGATATGGACATCTGTGGAAAAAATTTAACAACTTCTGGTGGTAGTGTTGTTCTCAGATAATACCATATTTTCTGTTTGTTCTGCATGATAATTTCGTTAGCTTGTAGTTATGTCCTCTCATGTTGATGGTGCATGACATCACAAAGAAATGGCCTGGGTTCACATTTTACAATTTTTCAAGACTTTGATTGATTCAATGAGATCTGCCCTATTGTGTCTTGTCTGAAGAATAGTCTTTATAGTCCTTGGGTCAGGTATCGAAATCCCCTTCCCCCCCCCCAACAATGGATTTTGTTTCAATTTCATACAAAGGTGTTACTTTACAGATTGATTAAGGGTCTGGGTTCCCAAATTAAAAATTAGAGTAATTAATGTTAATTAATGACCTTTGAAATAATTAGATATTTAAAAAGTCCATTGCGCTGTGCCCGTAAGTTTATATATACATTTTCTTAAAAATATAGAAAATAAGGGTGTCTACTGGTCTGGAAAACCTAGAAAGCCAGGGAAATTTACAAATAAACTTGGAATTTTATGTGAATTCAGTTCAACTTCAAAATACAGTACAGTATTGTTATTTTGACAGCATTCTTACCATAATTTAATGATGTATTGTATAATAGGTAAATAATTAAAGTTTTTGGATTTTTTTTTTGTAAATACAGTTGTACCCCACTTAACGTGGTCAATAAAACCCACAGGGTACCATGTTAAGTGAAAACCGCGTGAAGTGAACAACAGAACATATGGGATTAATTCCAATAGAAACTGGCCCATCCCCAAACTCCACTTTTTCCGACACAATACCTATGTTCTAGTAAAAATAACATCTTAATTTTATGATGGTACATGCACACAATTAATACTTAAGAGAAATAGAGAAATACAGTCGCCAAGTTAATGTCCATTCAAATAATGGACTCGACTCCCTCCCCCTCTTCTCACACTACACTCGCTGGCTCTTCCCTCTGAGAAATTTTGGGGGGAAAACCAGGTATAGTAATAAATAATTCCTCAAACTAAAGTTAGGATAATATAATTGACATTGCTGGATTCCTTGTAAGACCAGGAATATTTTGAATACAAATGTCATATATTTTTCACAAAAGATAACATATTTACTCAGAATAAACTTTACATCTAAAATTTGTATGTCTAATGCAAAATCTATGATGTTTATATTCAAAATGATCACCAAATTGTAAGAATTCCAGCAATGTAAATTATATTCTGGCCGGATAATTTGTCTGAATTTTATGAGCTAAAACAAATATCTTCAGTTAATAAAAAAAAATATATATTCTTCACGACACTATCTGTCAATCAAAGTACCCCACCTTCCCCCCCTCCTCTTCCAACCCCGCGGTCAGTCCCAACCCTCCCCCCAACCCCCCACCAATCCTCCCTTCAAGAGTTTTTAACATTTAGTATTAAATAATACCTCAGATTAAAGTTAGGATAATATAATTGACATTGCTGGATTCCTTGTAAGACCAGGAATATTTTGAATATAAATGTCATATATTTTGCACAAAAGATAACATATTTACTCGAGTAAACATTACATCTAAAATTTGTATGTCTAATGCAAAGTCTATGATGTTTATATTCAAAATTATCATCAAATTATAAGAATTCCAGCAATGTAAATTATATTCTGACCGGGTAATTTGTATGAATTTTATGAGCTAAAACAAATATCTTCAGTTAATAAAAAAAAAATATTCTTCACTGTAACAGATGGTCGGTCGGTCCCTCCCTCCCCCCCACCAACCGTCTCACCAGATGTGTGGGAAAACCAGAATATTTACCTTTTAGTAATAAATAATTCCTCAAACTAAAGTTAGGATAATATAATTGACATTGCTGGATTTCTTGAAAGCCCAGGAATATTTTGAATACAAATGTCATATATTTTGCACAAAAAATAACATATTTACTCAGAATAAACTTTATATCTAAAATTTGTATGTCTAATGCAAAATCTATGATGTTTATATTCAAAATGATCATCATATTGTAAGAATTCCAGCAATGTAAATTATATTCTGGCCGGGTAATTTGTATGAATTTTTATGAGCTAAAACAGGCAGTCAGGCAGGGTGGCGGGTGGGGGGTGGGGCAAATCTAAAAAGAGCTCTCGAGCTGGACACTCACCACGTATATGTGGAAAAAACCCGCGTTAAGTGAAAGTTCAGCTCTGGCGAGGCACCGCGTATATGGTAAAACGCGCTAAGTGAAACCGCGTTAGGCGGGGTAATACTGTAGTCCACTCCAATAACTGAATTGTTTGTGTGCCTATCATATTTCATGTTAGTGATCAAATAACCAAATATTCCAGTTTGTACCAACTAATTCTGCAGTGAGTATTGTTAGAGATGAATCGTTCTTTTTAATTAAGTGACTTTATTCAAGTGGATTATTCCACATATTAATCATGAGTCATATAGGTGGATCAGGAGTGTGATTTTTCTTTTTTTGCCTGATTTCCGGATTTTTTCAAACGTCCGGGTTGACCCACGTGAATTGCACAAATATGAGGAGAAAAGTGTGGAAGGGGGGGTGTGTCAAAGTCTTTGCCGATGTTCATCACTGGGCCTTGGATAGGTCGCGAAAGGGTCTTCAATTTCTTGATTAATATCATTTATATCAGGCATGGGCAACCTTTCCTCGGTCATGGGCCGCATTATGATATACGGTAGGTATTTTTCTGTTGGCCAACCCACCAAAATTTATATCCTATCTAACCCAAAAGTAATGTTAATACAGTGATATCCCCGTTAGCCGGAACAATTGGTGCAGAACACTTTCGGGGATAAGAAATTTCCGGCTAACCGGACGACTTTCTCAAACCTGGAAAAATCCCCCATCCCCGGAAATATTTTCTGTTTCTGGAAAAGACTTTCCGAGTGTCGAAACTATGCATCTTGCACAGACAAACACGAGCCCACATCCTCAGAATGTCTGTGTGCTGGGAGCTTTCCAGGAGTCTAAACTAAAAATCTATATGATATGGTCATGAATGAGGCTGTGTGTTACAGCAAAGACTGGTATTTTCCACTCCCTTGGAGCTTTATAATAATTCCAGAAATATATACAGGTACATTTATAACATAATCATAGCATTATTTTCCAGTAATACTACACTACAATACAACTACTGTACTCTACTTTTAGCAATATTACTTTGATACAACATGATAAAATGGACAAACAATGAAAATGAAACACACAAAAGTAGGTAATTATGTTCAGGAAGCTTCCCTGTGGCTGAGCATGTGGTGTGAGAAGCAAATAGTCACACTGGAATCTGATAACCCTCGCGTTCCAGAATGTCAACTGGAGCGCCCTAGATGAACGTTCCAGCACGTCAACCGGGGCGTAGGGGTTAATATTTTGACTCTTTTGGCCAAAAATTAGATTTTGTTGAAAATCGTAATAGAGGTACTCCTGAGCATGCTGATTCTGAATCTATGGTCTACGATTCGACTGCAGGGTAATTAGTGGCTGTAGTGATGCTTGGAATATTTTAATTACGAGTAATTTTTTTCAATCCTAATTACTCGCCAGCTGTGGGTTTCTGAGGTGCGAGTTGTGTTATTCTGTAACTACTTAATAAGTTAAACCCTGTGTGACCACTGCCCGTGACCCCACTTGGACTTACCCAACCTTTGTTAATTCCCAAGTGACCCACTGCCATATAGCAGCTAATCCACCAAACAGACTGTGCCGAACTTGCCCCTAAGCTCACACAAGTTAAAATGTTTATATTGTTGACTGTATATACTTATTTCACTGTTCCATTTTCATAGTTACTTATTCTTAGGTGATGAAACAGTAACAAATTGTGTGTGAAGATTATTCTATAAATAAATATTGCTTTACTTGCCGTAAACTGGTTGCATCTACCTGAACTGAGGGCCACATTAAATAGAACTTCTCAATCACTGCATGGGCCGCACAAACACATGGTCCAGGCCGCATGTGACCCATGGGCCACGGGTTACCCATGCCTGATTTATTTCATCTTTAGAGTAATATCATTTATGTCATCTTTAAATTTCCCAATAGCATTTAGATATTATTGAAAATCTCTAATTTTGTTTTTAATATAATAAATACCAAATTAATGTACTGTACCTGGAATTTTTCAAACTTACACCTGGAAAAGCCAGGGAATTTTGTTTTGTCTGCCCAGTAGACACCCTGATTAGGCTGATCGGCCTGTGGTTTTCAGGCTACACTTTTTCTACCCTCCTTGTATACTGGGGTGACTGGTTTATATCCAGTTCCTGGGCACTTTTCCTTGATGCAGAGATTTCCTAAATAGAAGTCTTTGTGAAGTACAAATGTTTTTGGCGCCTCCTTTATCTCCTTAGTCTGTGCTCCATCCACTTCAGGGACTTTGAACTCTTTTTAGCCAGCTATTTTCTTTATAATGGTACTGTATTATCTGTAATTCCTATCTCTCTCACTTCAATTTTTGCCCCCGATATGCATTTTCCTAGGTTCTGGCATGTTATCCATCATCTCGTGTGAAAACTGATGCATAGCAAACATTTAGGGTATCTGCTGTCTGTCATTCATCCCCCAGGGCCACATTGTTTTTGCCCTTTACATGGTCAATAGTATCCTTGGTTTTCAATTTATTCCTGGCATACGCATAAAAAGATTTGGGATCTTTCTTAATATTTTGGTCTAATTACATCACAAAGTGCCATTTAGCTTATCTAATTTCCTGATTGGCCACATTTAAGGCTCTTTTGTATACAGCACTACATAATCCACATGCTGTCTTGTGGTCCAGTATTTTTTCCACAGCTGGTATTTTCCTTTGCAGGCTTTTCTGGATTCATCAGTCAAATTGTCTATCTGAGTTTTGTTTTAAAGGTATAATATAAAAACTGCTCATGATGTCTACATAAATATTTGTACATAAATTACTGTATTTTAATTTTATACTATTTTTGTGAAGAAGGGACGTAGATTAGTAAGCCGTATTCTTTCTTCACATGTAATTTTTAAAGTTTCTTTTCAGTCGGTTGATGGCTTTGAAGCGAATGGGCATTGTAGAGGACTACGAGAAAATTCGAACACTTACTGTGGCAGTGGTGGGCGTGGGTGGTGTTGGCAGTGTGACAGCTGAGATGCTCACGAGGTGTGGCATTGGAAAGGTAAATTATACTCATGTCTCTCATTATCTTGTACTTGTCTTCTGTTAAAGTTACTTGTAGTTTTATCTGATGCAAAATGCGGTAAGACCTGGTATTTATTAATAAGAAACACGAAAGTACTAGAATGATATTTGGTTTTATTGATATTTTTCCTGGTAAAGACCCTATTACTTATTGGTACAGTAAGTTGAATTGTATTAGAGTTAGAGGTACTATATACATTACTATATACAGTGGTATAGTAAAACATCATACTCAGTTAGCAAAAAAGTACAAATCACCTTAGAAAGACAGGAATTGGCCAAAATTTGATACGTATTACATTTGAAGAATCATCTGTTTTACCATGTGCCACTGTTAGATCACTACCATGACAGATGTGGTAGTAAAGTACTGTATGACTCTTACCTTCTGCTTCAGAATGAGTACAGTAGTATCAGGTATTAATGTGTAGAAATATAGCAGGGAAAATTAAAAATGGCTTTGTAGGCTTATTGAGAGAAGCAGAAATCTGTCAAGAATAGAATAATATATGTTTTAGTATTTAATTCTGTAGATACTTCAAATTATTATCTCTACTCCTTTTTTTCTTTATACTGTACTTTTAAATATTACATCATATATTCAATCTATGTTTTATTTCTTTGTTAAAATGCATTACTGTATAAAAAATTTATCTTTTTATAGAGAGTACTAAATTATACAGTACAGTATATATATTTTTGGGGGATACAATAATGCTCTACTTTTGTTTTTGGTTTGCTTTGTTACTGTATTATTCTTACAGTATAGTATTGATGGATGTGGTTGATTGTGTTTCAGCTCTTACTCTTTGACTATGATAAAGTGGAGTTGGCGAACATGAACCGCCTGTTTTTCCAACCGCACCAGGCTGGATTGAGCAAGGTGGAAGCAGCAGCTAATACCCTTCAGTTTATTAATCCTGATGTGACTTTTGAATCTCACAACTATAATATTACTACTGTTGAAAACTTCGGTCATTTCATGGAGAGAATAAAGTAAGTCAGGTTTAAGAATTTTTAGTATTTAAGAATTGTTTTAATCTTTCTAAGAGGATTGTTATCAAGTAGGAAAGTAATATATCTTATTCACTTGGAAGTCCTGTATTCAAGGGTTTCTTTTTCCCCAGTGATGGCTCTTCTCTTTGGCTACACTTTCACTTGCCATGTAGTGGTTTGTCATACTTTCTCAATATCCTTGTTGACTTCATTTAATTTTATTTTCCATATCTCTTTTAGTATTCTCTTTTACTTGGTCTTACCTATAACTAATGACGGTAATGATGATGGCAGCCCAGTGTTAACATTAAGTTTTTACGCAGGCTTGGCCAATTTAGATCAGTGGTTTAAGCCATGGTTAAACAAACAAAAAATCATTTATTTAAGAAAATCTTAATATGCCAAATTTGTTTTTAGTTTTAATAAGTTTTGTGTTGGGTTATGTTACTTACAAATGGTTTTAAGGATTCATTGATTTGGAAAAGGCATATGATAGGGTGAACAGAAAAGCATTATGGGAGGTATTACAAGTGTATGGGATGGGAGGAAGGCTATTAAATGCAGTAAAAGCATTCTTTAAGAACAGCAGGGCAACAGTATGAGTAAATGGGAAAGAAAATGAAACATTTGAAATAAATGTGGGTGTTAGACAGGGATGTGGTGTGTCCCTGTGGTTGTTTATGACTGTGAACTGTTATACACTGGTGAAAATGGTGATAATAAGGGCTGTACACATCTCAAATCAGGACTATAAAGAAGCCAGGTTGTCACTATTCATTATAACTGGTGACTGTTTCTGTTTATGGCTGGGCACCGAGCCTCTGATTCTAATGTGGTCAGATCATGTTTTACACGGGTAAAACTTAAATGAATTCTTTAAAACTTTCAACTGTAAAAATGTATATAAATTTTTTTTCTTCATTCATTAAGATGAACTTAAACATAGTTTTTTGCCAGATCAAAGCTTGTGTTTTTCAAATTTGGCCTTTGTAGAGTGATTTTCTTAGATGGAAAAGTGTGTAAATGTTTGCTAAGTGATCCTTAATGTAATGTTTATGATTAATAGCAAATTAAAAAGTTACAAAAAGGGCTACATATTCTTAAAACTTGTTAAAAGCAACATAATAGCATTAATTTTTTTTTTTAAACCAATGGTTTTCCCAACTCTGTTTTTAAGATGAGCTCAGTCTCACAAAGTCCTTCTGCTGAAGTAATCTTCATTCTTTTTGCACATTAAATACTCATTGGAAACAAATGATGAGTGCTTCATAAACAAGATAACCAAAACACTAAGTAGGTAGTAGGCAGCTTTCAAACAGGGAGGTACTACCGCCTGGGAAGATATTGGAAGCATAATGTGTTGTCTAATGGTAGACCCTGCTGCCATATGGCATCACAAATATTGTGACCAAGTCCCAGGTTGCTGATCTGTCTTTCTGCCTCATTTACACACAATTGCAGGATCTCAATTGTTTCTCTTACTATTGACAAGACAACATACTGTACATATAGCGTTTCTAACTATTGATTATTATTATTTTTTCTTTATTATCATTATTACAGTGTTGTTATTATTATTATTGTTGTTATTATTATTTTATTTTACTTTTTATTATAAATTTTATTTGCTATGAATTACTATTATTATTGTTAAATTTTCGCCCCCCAGGCCCCGATGTGGGTCAGTGACCTGTGCCCAGGTAGGCTAATCCCCTTTAAAAAAAAGAAGAAAAAAAGTAGAGTACTTCTCAAATGATTCAGTGGTTGTGTTAATGTTTAACAAACAGGTTTGGAGAGGATTTTTTTTTTTTTCACACAGGAGTGGCAGTTTAACAGGAGGTCCAGTGGATCTTGTCCTAAGCTGTGTGGACAACTATGAAGCAAGGATGGCAATTAATCGTGCCTGCAATGAGCTAGGACAAAAATGGTTTGAATCTGGAGTATCAGAGAATGCTGTCTCTGGACATATCCAGTTTCTTATTCCAGGAGAAACGGCTTGTTTTGATGTAAGTCTTGCCATAAACTGACAGAGCTATTTTACAATTCTTTGCATTTTCTCAAAAAAAGCATTTTCATTATGTGAAAGGGAAAGCTGGCCAGCTTCATCATCAATGTCCTGCTCATTATTGTATTTCTCAAATCTGTTTCTTTCATTGCATTCTATGGAAATACAGTACAGCATGCCCTGACAATTCACGAACTTCGATTATTCGCGGATGACACCCTGGATATACCCAAGAATGTCTAAGGGTAGTTTTAAAGTTGCTGGCATTTTTGTGGCTGGGACAGGAAGCCATTTGTTCTAGAGACTTTAATTTCTTTTACATGCATTGTATATATGTGTGTGTGTAGACACACACACAAAACACATACATACACAAATAATAATGGGAAAATCCTCTCACAAATAATCAGAAACAAGACAACATAATTTTTAAAAAAATGTGAGAGTCTAACCTTAAGTCAAATCCGTGATTTATTATTAAGGTTAACTTTAATAAAGCACGGAGTTGGCTTGAGGGTAGACTCACATTTTTTCTAAATTTATTTGTATGTGTTTTGTGTGTGTCTACACACACACACACACACACACACACACACACATATATAACATATATATACAATACAGGTAAAAGAAATAATTGTCCTAAGGGCAAACACATAAAGGGAATATACATTTCTTTGTACATGAGTAAAAATACCCCGGTCAGTCAATGTTATTTGCGTATTTAGCTATTCACGGCCATTTCGAGAACCTATCCCCCACAAATTTTAAGAGCATGCTGTACTGAAGACCTTGTCAAAAACAGTTTTTTGGGGTTCAATCCAGAATGCGACATCTAGCTTTGTACTGTACCTGCATTAACTCGCCAGGCCAACATATAGGCAACTAAAACATCTAATAATTACTAAAATATGTTATATTAGGAGGACACGTTGCTACCTGGCATTTAATTGCAATTCTCTAAACAACCCCTACCGCACCCGCCAGCACACGCATCACTATCGTCATCTTCTTGCCTGACGAATCAGCTGTAAACATGCACAAAGAAGGCTCCGCTAATTTGTGTTGTAATAGCTGAAAATATTAAGTGCCACAAGGATTTTACTTTTGGCATTTATACATCTTAGCACAGTGAGCAAATTGAGTGACTTTAGTTTTGGTTATGTCTCAAATTTTGTGTTTGGGGTAGTTTTTATATGGTCTGGTCAATCATGGCGACCGTGGCTCGTCTTCTATCTGGGAAGACAGTCGAAGTTTGGTGACTAATAATTCTCTGTTTTCAAGTCACTTAGTGAATGACATTTGTTTTTAGCCATTCCGGGCTCATCTTCACGAAGGAAGCAAGCCACTAATAATGCTTCAAGTGGTAGTGCTTATTTATTGCTATGTTCTCTCCCCTCCCTTTTCCCTGCTTTGTTTGAGGAACAAGCATTTGTTAACTACAGTATAGATCAACTGTGGAGCAAATTATTCATATTATGGTTCCCAAGAATTCCAAGACCTTTCAGGAATTTCAAAGAGGAAGGTCTAACAAGGGAACAGGAGCAGCTGCTAGGTTCAGTCAGCAACCTAGAGGAAACAATTTGAGACGTAATAGGGGTGGCCATTTGTTCAAAGGTGGAAAGAGATCTTATTCCACCACATCAACGACCACTCCCTCCCATTGAAGCCAGACAGTTGGGTCATCTGGGGGGTTGGGAAAACAGGTGGGCTTCTTCCATATGAGCTTACAAGACAATCAAAGGGGGCCACACCTGTACTTGGTTGAGGCGCCCTCCACTAGTGGTACCAAAAAGGGGTCAGAAACCAACCCCCTTACTCACAGAATATGTATTTCAACTGTAAAACAGAGATGTGATAGAACTGTTGCAGTCAGAGAAGTGTTTCATGTCCCGCCTGTTCCCAGTCCCCAAGAAAGACAGCGACAAGTTGAGGTGGATTTTAGATCAGTCCGTACTGAACAAGTTCATTACCAAAAGAAGTTTCAAGATGCTCACTTACGATTATCTGAGGCATCTACTTCCGCCCAGTGCTTGGATCTCAAAGGTGGATCTCGAAGATACCTATTATCATGTGCCTATTGCTCCCAGATACAGAAAGTTTCTATTGTTCGCAGTGGAGGATATCAGTTATCAATTCACAGTGATGCCATTTGGCCTGACAATTGCGCCAAAAGTGTTTACAAAACTGGCAAACATCCCCAGGGAGATCCTCGCGGTGGAGGGCATAAGAACTTTTGTTTATCTAGACGATTGGCTGATAGTGGGACACTCTTTTGAAGACTGTCAAAGGGCAACCCAACGTGCACTAGTAGTATTTCAGAACCTAGTATTACAGATAAACCAGGTCAAATCAAATCTCCTACCATGTCAGAAACTGGTTTGGTTAGGTCTCCATTGGGACACCAATCAGCAGTCAGTCAGTCTTCCAGAATCAAAGGTAACAGATGTGATAAACCAAGTAGAGGCCTTTTGTGTAAAGCAAGAGGGGTCTTGGCACGATTGGGAAAAATTATTGGGTCTGTTGAATTTTGTCACCATAGTAGTTCCATTGGGCACGTTAAGGAAAAAGCAACTAACTCATCTGGGGTCGAAGTTGATTCACAGAAAGAGAAATCTTGTTTCTTCTCTCCCAATTCAGATCAAGAATCATCTGTCATGGTGGACAAGGTTGGACAATCTAGTCAGTTCATCACCCTGGGTTCCCCCTCAAACAGACTTGGTCGTTTGTACGGACGCGTCCGAGATAGGATAGGGTTACCATTCATCAAAAGGAGAATTCAGTCAAGGGAAGTGGAGTAACTCCCTTTGGGACCAACACATAAACATCAAAGAATTAGCAGTAGTCCTATTCTTTTTGTTGGCAAATCCAAACTTCGAAAACTTGACGATTCTGTTTGCCATGGACAACAGAGCGGCAGTGTTTTGTCTCAATCATCAAGGCTCAACCAGATCTTGGACCCTTCTCACACTGTCAGAAATTTTTTTTCAAGGTTTGTGTAACACAAAAACTATACCTCAAAGCAACTCACATACCGGGAGTACAAAACAATTGGGCAGATGCGTTGTCCCGTCTCAGGCCAGTGTCAACGAAAACAGAATTGTCCCGTATGCCACTTAAGTTCAAGAGTCTAGCGAGGAGGTTTGGGACTCCATAAATAGATCTCTTTGCCTCACTAAACAATCACAGGATGCCAATTTATGCTTCTCTGGAACGATCGAATCTTCTAGGAAATACTCCACATGTAGATTGAAACCGTTGGAATTCAATCTATGTTCCCACCTGTGAAAATGTTGTCCGAAGTGGTTCATAAACTCAGATCCTTCCAGGGAAAGGTCCTCTTAATTGCACCATATTGGATCCTACAACCGTGGTGTCTGGATCTGTTGGAATGGTGCCCACATCCACCACAATTGCAACAGGATGTCTAGACCAGGTACTGCACCCTCAGTTCGAGACATCCTTGGCACTTCACGCCTGGAGTTTCTCAAAAGATGTTTAAATAGATTGTTGGGTAGTTCCATTATAGTTATCCAAGTGATAGCAGGTCATTGGCCCCAAACTTCTATGCAATGTGAGAAAGCTTGGAGCCTTTTTCAACAATTTATTAAGTTAACAGCGCCAATCACATTGTCGGAGACAATGGTGTTAAAATTTTTAGATTTTCTGTTCAGAGTTAAAGGCTTTCAAGGTTCTACAATTGGCATGTTGTAAATCAGCATTGGTTGACCCTCCGGCATGGGGTTTTAATTTTACTTTGAACCCCTGAATTTATTAAATGCTCAGATCATCCTTTTTCATTCCGATACTCCCTTGGCCTAAGAGAATCCCACCTTGGTCTCTAGATAAAGTTACTAAATTTCTTATGGGGCCTAATTACAATATAAATCTGAACCAGGATAGATTGCTCCAGAAGGCAGCCTTCCTTCTAGCAATAGCAACAGGTATGAGAATCGGTGAGCTGGTTTCAATTTCCAATAATCCATCATTATTGGTATTTTCTGAGGAAGATGTCACTCCTTTCCCTCCGGAGATTCTAAGAAAAAAGTGAAAGGCTAATGGGTGAGACAAGGGTTCCCCATATGTTGTGCCGTTAAGAACCTTCAAGAATGGTTAACCAGATTCCCTAATCGAGGCCCCTATGTATTCTCATCACAGGATGATGATAAATTGTCTCCTAGTCAAATGACAAAATATTTATGTCAGTTGGTGAGTCAAGTAGACCCTGGCAAGAAATTTTTGGCACATGACACAAGGAAATATGCAGGGTCTGTGGCCTTTCTGAGCATATGAACCTCAGTCAGATCAAAGAAGTGGGCTTTTAGAAATCTTCAAAAACCTTTCAAGACAGCTATCTTCATCTATCTCTGAAAGATGCTTCACATATGGTGGTACATACTGGGGTCCCCTCCCCCACCTAGTCCATCTCCACATCCAGGACCTTCTTCTTCCTCATCAGAATAAAGTGAGTTTCTTAATTGGGATATGTAAATTAAAATTTTGCCTTCCGGTAAATGTTTCTTATGGAGGACAATATTCCAAACAAGTTTATAATTATTATCTGGACCTAAGCTAGTGGAGCCTTATATGCAATATCACCTCCCTCTTCACCTCCTGCTCAGATAATCAAAGCTAGATGTTGCATTCTGGATTGAACAAAATTTTATTTATTTTTTCTAAAAAACAGTTTTTGTGATAAAGTCCAGAATGCGATGTCGACATCCCACCCATCTCCACCCTTTGAGAGTTGACATTTGTTTACTGCTCACTCTGGGGTAAGAGATGACAGTAGTGATGTGTGTGCTGGAGGTTGCGGGAAGGAGTTTTGAGAATTACAATTAAATGCCAGGTAGCAATGCGTCCTCCTAATATTACACATTTTAGTAATTATTAGATGTTTTAGTTGCCTGTATGTTGGCCTGGCGAGTTAATGCAAGGCTTATACAGTACATATGCAGGTACAAAGCTAGACGTCGCATTCTGGACTTTATCACAAAAACTGGTTTTTAGAAGAAAAAAAATATTTTGCTAAAAATCTCTGTAACTCGTTTTCAAAAGCAAAAATATATTGGCATTGAATCTTGACAATTTTATTTTTTTCCAGTGTGCACCTCCTCTGGTTGTTGCCAGCAATATTAATGAGAGCACCCTGAAGCGTGATGGTGTATGTGCTGCCTCCTTGCCCACCACCATGGGTGTTGTTGCTGGGTTACTAGTCCAGAACACTCTCAAGTGAGTTATCCAGTTTTACGCACCAAATTGTATTCTCACTACAAATTCAAAATTTTAAACTGGTAAATACTTAGTGGTAACCCACCTGATATGCACATTAATTTATTCCTTCACTGTGTTGTGAATTAGGTACGGTATTTAGAAATTTTAATGGAAAGGTTTTGTTTTTGAAAAAGGCTATGCAAATATTACAAATGTATACAAGTGCAGTGTTATCTCCGTTAGCCGGAACAATTGGTGCAGAGCACTTCTGGGGATGAGAGATTTCCGGCTAACCAGACGACTTTCTCAAACCCGGGAAAATTCCTTATCCCCGGAATCTTTTCCGGTTACTGGGAAAAGTTTCCGAGTGTCTAAAGTAAATATCTTGTATACACAGACACTAGCCCACTTCTCCAGAATGTTTCTGGGTGCTGGGGATGTTTTCCTCGAGTCTAAACTACTGGAGTCCGTAAATGCAATTCTAATTAAGTTAGAAACTCCATTTCTTTACTATAATAATCCAGAAGAGTTTATCTAAAAGTTTGGTAAAATAAATATATTTGAAAATTAAAAATATTTATGATATGGGCATGAATGAAGTTGTGTTACAGCAAAGACTGGTATTTTCCACTCGCATGGAGCTGTGGGGGATTAGTGGGTCTCGTGTACCTGACCTGACACAATGTCAGGTCGAGGAAGGGTGGGGGATTAGTGGTTGCATATTCCTGACCTGATGGAATGTCGGGTCACCCTTTCTTGGCCGGGGGATCAGTGGGTCTCATGACCTGAAGATGTCTTGAATAAACATGAAGCGTAAAGTATTTTTAGAGAGATTGTGACAAGTATAAGTATAAATGAGCAAAGTTGTATCCCTTCAACATTACATTACATAACATTTTAAAATATGGCGTGAGAAAGCAGAAAGGTGTGGGTGATTAGAGAGATGGAGTGGAAAAGAGTGGTAACATGACTCAGTGTTGCCAAGCGATAAGCTCCTCAACAGCTAATATTTAACTCCAGTCACACACATGCAAATTTGTCACACAATAAGACCCTCACTCCTTATGTCTGCTGTCTTAATTCCCTTGCAAAAAGAGAGAGAGAGAGATGAATTTGATACCATAATGATCCTAAATAAATTCTCTACAAAACATTTCCAATAAGATGTCCTTAAACGTAATATTTCTATATGATATAATGATGGGAATTCCGTTCTCTTAATAAAAAAAAGTAAGAAATGTTGATACCGGAGTCAGTAAAATCAGTTCTAATTTCATTAGACACACAATTTTTGTATAAAAATAATCCTGTATACAGTGAGTTCTGCTATAACGCGTGTTTTGATAACGCGAATTTGCTCTAACGCGATTTATGAATTAGGAACGATATTTGTATAACGCGAACGCTTGTTTGCTATAACGCGATTTTTGCTTACTATTTCTCCAATTTTGTGGTACAGTGGGGTATGCTATAACGAATCTAATTGGTTCTAGAACCTTGTTCGTTATAGCATTCGTTCGTTATAGGATTAATCCGTTCCAGGCCCCCAAATACAACCACTTAACACTGAAAAATATAATATAAAATTGTAAAAATTGTAAAAAAGTGCATAAATATGCATCTAAACCCCTGAAATAAAGAATATCATTAATATTTGTAATAAAAAAACAATAAATTAGAAGAAAAAAAATTAAATAATGTTCGTTGTAGGAGTTTCGTTCGTTATAGCATTCTCAATTTTATAGGTAAAACCGTTCGTTATAGGAATATTCGTAGTAGGATCCGTTCGTTATAGCATACCCCACTGTATTAACTGTGAATATAGTAAAGAAGAATATCAACAAGAAGCGTTCTGGTGATAGAATTCCCGGTGATGATCGTAAAAGAAAGGATATAACACTTGAAGAGAAGCTCGATTTTATCAACCTCAAAATCACCCTTCTCCCCCATCAAGTAAAGTGTTACATTTACTGTATGATTTCATTATTAGATATGAATGTAACATTTATTTAGACTGTGCTATCCTTTGTGTTAGGCTAACTACTAAATTTTTTCGATTTCGAGTAATCTGCACCTAACCCTATTTTCTCCATAAGCCCTGTTATTTCTATTACGCGATTTTCTATAACACGATATTTTACAAGAACACAATTATCGCGTTATAGCAGAACTACCTGTACTTTATCTAAAAGTTTAGTTAAATAAATATACAGTAATCCCTTGGTTATCACGCCTAATTGGGACCGTGCCGAGTTCGTGATAACGAAAAACGCGATAACGAAAGTACAGAACCTATTGTAAGGGTGCCTGTTTTCCAACACCTACACCACCCTTATCTTACTTACTTCTCTTATCTTAGTTCTTACTCTTACTCAGTTCTTTTGGTAGCATGGTCATTCTTTTGGTAGCATGGGCATTCTTTTGGTAGCATGGGCATTCTTTTGGTAGCATGGACATTCTTTTGGTAGCATGGACATTCTTTTGGTAGCATGGACATTCTTTTGGTAGCATGGACATTCTTTTGGTAGCATGGACATTCTTTTGGTAGCATGGGCATTCTTTTGGTAGCATGGGCATTCTTTTGGTAGCATGGGCAATTCTTTTGGTAGCATGGGCATTCTTTTGGTAGCATGGGCATTCTTTTGGTAGCATGGACATTCTTTTGGTAGCATGGTCGAGGGTCTAGGCACATGGGTATGGTAATTCTGGTATCAAGTCACTTGGACAGAAATAAAGGTAAAATACTGTGGGAGAAATGAATACACCTAAAATACTCTAAGAACAAATTTATTAATATGAAATCAAGGGAAAAAAATATATTATTAATCATATAACAAACAGGCTCAACTCCTGGGTTACTGCAGACTCAGTACTTTCTTTACTTATTTTCTTAGTTACTTATTTTCTTATTTCTTTACTCAACAGTAATTACTCAGATCTTACACTCTTACTGCACACAACCTTACTGGTGTTACATTACATAGATAGCAGGACCAGTTCCTTGGCCCTACTCAAAATACATAGTACATGGCACTCCTTATACATTACTGTACTTCTCACACCTACTGGTGGTACGTGGCATTACAGTACAGATACAAGACTTTACTCAACATACACGTTAATACTGAAAATAGCAGATACAGGGGTCCACTACCCAACATGGGATAATTCTTTCCAACTAATTATCCCTAACATACATCTTACAACACTCTCTGTGGACATATACTTCCAGGGTGCGTCCCAGGGTAGAACACTGAGATTCACGACCGTTGTTATGGTCAGTGGTAGCCAGACACATGGCGAGTCTGGGGTCGGCACTATGAGGCAGTGGAACAGATTAATCAGGCCGCATCGATGCCATCGTTTCATATGTGATCCCTGCTGGGTTTCTACTACATCCGGGGCAGTTGTTAAGTGATGCAAGAATCACAAGGGGATCTGGAACAAACGTTGGGGCGGGCGTCAGGGGACGGAAGCATGACAACACATACAGTGAGTTCTGCTATAACGCGTGTTTTGATAACGCGAATTTGCTCTAACGCGATTTATGAATTAGGAACGATATTTGTATAACGCGAATGCTTGTTTGCTATAACGCGATTTTTGCTTACTATTTCTCCAATTTTGTGGTACTGTATTAACTGTGAATATAGTAAAGAAGAATATCAACAAGAAGCGTTCTGGTGATAGAATTCCCGGTGATGATCGTAAAAGAAAGGATATAACACTTGAAGAGAAGCTCGATTTTATCAACCTCAAAATCACCCTTCTCCCCCATCAAGTAAAGTGTTACATTTACTGTATGATTTCATTATTAGATATGAATGTAACATTTATTTAGACCGTGCTATCCTTTGTCTTAGGCTAACTACTAAATTTTTTCGATTTCGAGTAATCTGCACCTAACCCTATTTTCTCCATAAGCCCTGTTATTTCTATTACGCGATTTTCTATAACACGATATTTTACAAGAACACAATTATCGCGTTATAGCAGAACTACCTGTACACAACAAATCTCGGTCAAGACAACAGACGTATTAAGTTATATTACTTCTTACACTGGGTGAATGACAACTCAACTGTTAAAGCATGAACACTGATGAACACTGATATTCACTACAATTGACTGAATTAAACTGAATGGCTACACATAAACATACCTGGAACAAACGTTGGGGCGGCGTCAGGGGACGGTCGTCCTGCGCGATGCGAGGGTATATATATATCCCTGAGTTGCCAGTGATCGCTACTCACGCAATGACAATAATTACAAACAACTCTAACTGTTACTCATTCAAAGAGGACCCTCAGTTGACAAAGGTCTGGCGAATTACTTGAGTTGATTTACACAGACTAATTCAAGATTGAGCTTCCCAGGAGAAGTGGAATAAACGGCACATTGATAACTGTCTTCACAAAGGCGGGACTCTGGGAGGGAAACACAAGTGTAGCGTCTATGGGGAAAAACACGTCTTCTCAGGGGTCTCTAACCCACTCATGTTTTGCGGTCGTGGAGCTTAATAAGAATCATTAGTTCAATAGACTAGCAGTCAATGTGACCACTCCCCCAATGGATCCTTCAACCTCTTACTAGTTCACAATGAGAGATTAACCTTATAAAATGTCACTGAATTCACTTTGGAGAATATAATTTGCATTGCTGGAATTCTTTTTGAGAACATAAGAAAATAAGGAGTCTGCAATAGGCTGGTTGGCTTGTGCATGGCAGCTCCTGTCAAGAGTTACTACCACTCTCTATCATCCATGAATCTATCTAGCCTCCTTTTAAAACTTTCCAGTGTTCCAGCACTAACTACAAAGTTGCTAAGCTTGTTCCACTCGTCTACCACCCTATTTGTGAACCAGTTCCTTCCTATTTCCCTCCTAAACCTAAACTTATCAAACTTAAATCCTTTGCTTCGAGTCCTATCCTTTCACCCACTTAAATACTTCTATCATATCTCCCCCACACTCTTTGTCTTTCTAGGGAATGCAAGTTTAGTCTCGGAATCATTTTCGTCATTCTTCGCTGCACTGACTACAGTGAATTGATATCCATTCTATAATAAGGGCACCAAAACTGAACAGCATCATCGAGGTGCAGCCTAACTAGCGCAAGATAGTTGCTCCGTGCTCATATTACTTACACTTCTAGATATAAAACCTTATACCCTGTTTGCCTTATTTTGAACATTAACGCACTGTTTTCTAGGCCGTAGGTCCGGGCTTACATGTACCCCTAAGTCTTTTTCATAAGTCGACTTCTCTAGGTTGATGTTGTTAAGGCTGTATACATTGACAGTATTTGTTCTTCCAATATTAAGTACGCTACACTTTCTGGTGTTGAATTTCATTTGCTATTTTTCTGACCATTCCTGAAGTTTATTTAAATCCTCCTGTAGTGCATTTGCATCCTGCCCTGAATTAATCTGCCCCACTCAGATTTAACACCAGCTATGCTGACCCTCTGTGTTCTATCGGTGAGCCATGATTTTATCCAATTTAAAATGTTCCCCTTGATACCATGAGCCTTAACTTTTCTCAGAAGCCTCTGATGCGGTACTCTGTCAAACGCTTTGCTAAAGTCTTAAGTACAGTAAAAGTCCAAAAATCCGGATGCCAGAAATCCGGACCACCCGAGAATCCGGACTTTTCGAAAACTAATTTTATTTATTTATTTTTTTAGCGGGCTTTTGTGTGTATGTGCGCATGTGTGAGCGCCACAGTTGCACAACGACGACAAGCGACCACGTGGTCGACACTTTAAAACTAGCAATTAAACTGTGACAACATACCGTATATACTCGTTTATCGGTCGACCCTGATTTTTTTACCAAGAAATCGTTAATTTATGATATTCCTCGTTTATAGTTCGACCCACATTTTTTAGGGTAATGGAACAACAAAAACTTCAGTAAAAACGCTCTACGTCCTATAAACAGAGGCTCGCCGTGCTTGAAACACGAGTGCCGAAGGCAAATTGTTTACCATTTATTATTACGATACTTTACACTGAAACGTGGGTAGTTTCAACAAAAATATTGTATATTTCCATTCAAGTGTTTAATCAAGTCAATTAGGAGGGAATATTATTGTAATACAATAGTTTTTTAACTAAACCATTCAAAAAGCGATTACGGTAACATCTTTTGAAAGAAAGAAAGCGAAAGT
The DNA here is from genome assembly GCF_018991925.1 of Homarus americanus. NCBI lineage: Eukaryota > Metazoa > Arthropoda > Malacostraca > Decapoda > Nephropidae > Homarus > Homarus americanus. The sequence goes on from NW_024731852.1 coordinate 5,184,509, forward strand.
CATTGTTTTCGTCACGATTTTATCCCACTTTCCACTGTAATACGTACGTAATTTCAGCAAAAATATTACATTTCCTTGAATGTATTATATCAAGCACAGTAATATAACAGAATTTTAACCGAAAACTATTCAAAAACGAGTAACATCTCAAGAACATCGGAAGCTTAGGTAAAGTCTTTTGTTTTCTTTATGTATTTTATCCTATTTTACATTGAAATACATCATGTTTCAGCAAAACTACTATTTATTCCGAGAATATATTCATTCAGGCGCAGTTTAGGTAAAATATACGTGTGATGTAATAGTTTTTTAACTGAAAACGATTCGAAAAACACGTACCCTCTAGCCCTGTTCAAGGAGAGGACTGGGAGAAGCTGTTTGGTGCTGCAAACGATGACAAGGAAAATGATTTTGATGGATTTTAATGAAAATATTCAGAAATATGGTATCGTAGTATTTATTCAAGTCAATTAGGATTGAATATTATTGTAATACAACAGTTTTTAACTGAAAACCATTCGAAAAGCGATTACGGTAACATCTTTTGAACGAAAGAAAGCGAAAGTCATTGTTTTCGTCACGATTTTATCCCACTTTCCACTGTAATACGTACTTCATTTCAGCAAAAATATTACATTTCTGTGAATGCAATATATCAAGCACAGTATGAATAGAATACCATTGTAATATAACAATATTTTGAGTCCTACTCTTTCCATTTACAGAGTACTGTACAAGCCCATAATAATGGCTCCTAAAGTAGATAAACTTCGTTGTGTGAAGAGAAAGAAGAACACGTTGAAATTGAGCGACAAACTTGAAATAATTAAGATACTAGAACGTGGTGTGAGCAATACTGTTCTAATGGAAACATACGACATTGGAAAGTCTACAATTTTTGATATAAAAAAGGCAAAGAATAAAATTCTAGAATTCACAGCTTTTTCATTAAAACTGCTCGTTTTGATAAATAAAGCATGCTATATTTGCTAATGAATAAACTATCAAAATGTACCTGTTCATCTCTGCTTTATTCCTCCTTAAATTTGAATTTTAAAAGTACTGCCTGAGAATCCGGAAAATCTGAAAATCCGGAACGACCCAATCCCCAAGCAGTCCGGATTTTTGGACTTCTACTGTAAATAACATCGTAATTTTCGTCATTATCTACTATTTCGAAGACTTTCCTGAAAAAGGTCACCAGATTTGTACGACAAGATTTTCCCTTTGTAAACCCATGTTGAGAGTCGTAGATTAATTTGCTTTTCTATAAATGCGATCGGATGCTACAGGTTGTACCTCTCTAGTCCGGCAACCTCAGGACCTGACCGGTGCCGGACCATGGAAATTCACCCTTTTCCTGCATAGATAGTGACTTGTGCTTATGCTTGGAAGCACTAGCACCACTTTCTCTGCATCATGGTCTCTTTGAAGACATATTGAAGGGTTAAACGTCATATAGTAGCTTCTCAAATTTCGCGAGTTTTTAATTCAACGTATTTTATTGGAACACACACAAAAAAAAATAAAAATTTTGACGGCGGAAACTTGAATTTCGACGGGTTTGAACAGCCCGCCAACGTGCAGACGACGTGCATAATCGTGTAAACAGCGTCATTTCTCTTATATACAAGAGATTCATTATTGTTTATTACTGAATGTCTTTTTTATTGAATTAATGTTTCTGTGTGCAAAATGAGCAATACAATTCATTAATAATACGTAGAATATTAAAACACACGAGGAAATGACACAGCATTGTATTCGTTGATTACAAAACCAGTGACTGACTGGTTCTACATATAAAACTGAAGAAAATAAGACCTTGGTTGTAGCTGTAGTAAAATTAATATGGTTGTTTTAAGTAATGTTATTTAATGTTAATAAATGGAACAATAGAAGTAGCTAACGATAATGGTAAAGAAAAAAGAGATCGCGTATGTAAGTGCGCACACGTGAAAACATATCGTCATTACTTTACATAAGAATATGAAAGCAACACTTATTTACTGTTCATATATATTTTAATTAATGTTTCTGAATTTGTTTTTATTGAATTAATGTTTGTGTGTGCAAAATTAACAATACAATTTATTAATAATACGTGGAATATTAAAACACACGATGAGACGAGACGGCTGCCGGCATTGTTTATGTTAAAGCTTACAAAACCAGTGACTGATTGGTTCTACATATAAAACTGAAGAAAATAAGACCCTGATTGTAGCTGTAGTAAAATTAATGTAAAAAAATTAATATGGTTGTTTGAAGTACCTGTAATGTTATTTAATGTTAATAAATGGAACAATATAAGTAGCTAACCATTAATGGTAAAAAAAAAAGTGAGACTGCGCGTATGTAAGTGCGCACATGTGAAAACATATCGTCATTACTCTACATAAGAATATGAAAGCAACACTTATTTACTGCTCATATATATTGAAGGGTTAAATGTTGTACTCTGTATAGACAAGCAGAGAGAGAGAGAGAGAGCAGCCGAACTGCCGGATGTAAACAAACCTTAATTTCCCGCGGCTGTTTTTTTTTTTTAAGGGGATTAGCCCACCCGGGCATAGGTCACTGACCCACATTGGGGCCTGAGGGGCAAAAATTAATACTCCTGTAATAATAATTCAGATAAGTAAAAAAAAAAAAAAAAAAAAAAAAAAAAAAAAAAAAAAAAAAAAAAAAACTGCCTATCTACCTATTGGACAAACTCAAATCGTTCCGGACCACGGGAGTTTCTGGACCACAGAATGCCGGACTAGAGAGGTACAACCCGTATTTGCTATAATTGATTCAAGAAATTTCCCCACTACTGATGTCAAACTAATCGGCCGGTAATTTGACGCTGATGTTCTGTCTCCCTTTTTGAATATGGTTACTACATTTGCCTGTTTCCACAAGTCTGGCACAACTCCTGTGTCTAATGATTTTGTAAATAAATTTACGAGGGGTCCATTAATCTGTACCTTACACTCTCATATCTCGAGGGAAAATTTCATCCGGCCCTGGGGATTTTGTCTTCTTTAATTTATTTATCTTCTTAAGAACATCCTCTTTTCTGATAGTGAAATTCTTTAATTTCTCTTCTTCATTTCCCCTAAATATCAGTTCCACCTCTGGAATTTCCTCGTGAATTTCTTCTGTGAAAACTGATAAGAAGTAGCTGTTTAATGCTTTTCTTATTTCTTCACTGTCATTGATCACTTCCCCTCTCTCTGACTTTAAAGGCCCCACTTTGTCCTTGAACTTTGTCCTATATACCTGGAAAAATCCCTTGGGATTCGCCTTGGATTCTCTAGCTATCCTGATTTCGTGGTCCCTTATTGCCTTCCTTGCATTTTTCTTAACATTCCTAGATACCCTGTAGTTTATTATACCTATTTCTGAGCTGCTCCTCCCCTCCCTTTAATTTCTTATAAATTCCTTTCTTTATTCTTATGTCATGTTTAAGTTTTCTGGTCATCCACCTTGGCTCATTCTTGTTTGACCTAATTTTTCTGTATGGTATATTTTGTTCCTGTGCTTTACGTAGTTTACTAGTGAATATATTATAGTCATGATTAATTGTTGTGTCATCTGTGACCTCACCAGTTCCTACCGAGGACTGACCTGACTGTTCCCAGGCGACCTCACCTAGGTACCTTCTTAACCCCTCATAATCTTCCGATCGAAAGTCTGGGACTCTGACCATATTGTCATTGTTTTTCATTTCCCAATTTAGGGAGAACCTGATTTCTTTGTGATCACTGCTCCCTAGTTATTCCCCTACTGTGATATCTCTGATAATATTTTCTTTATTTGTTATTACTAGGTCTAATATATTGTCACCTCGATTAGCTTCTGTAATTAGTTGTTTTAAAATTTTTTCCTGCACTGCATCGAGGAAGTCTTCTGATTCATAGTCACCTATAATGTCCCAGTCAATATTTCTGAAGTTGAAATCCCCCATAATGCACAGGTTGTTGTATTTTGCTGCCTTACTCATTTCCTGCCATATGGGCTGAGCTGCTCCTTTCCTGTAAATCACTCCTGTAATTAGTTTTTCTCTTCCTTCCGCAATTTCTACCCATACAGACTCGGTTCTTATTTCACCTTTTATTGAATTATTTATACAGTACAACATTTTAATGTATCCCTGACAAAGAGTGCAACCCCTCCCCCCTTCCTACCTTCCCTGTCCTTGTGAAAAATGTTGTACCCTTCTATGTGGTACTCTGATAAAAAGTTCTTACGTACTCGCCAGATTCATCCAAGTTTCGGTGATTGTTATGACGTTTACATTCTCGGTACATACAACTGCTCTCAGTCTATTTTATTTCTAACGCTCCTACTGTTTGTTTCGTATACATTTAAACCTACCCTTCCCTGGTCCTGTTTTACCCCTTGTCCTGAGTAACCAATTTTACTCCCCAGAACCTGCTTGTTTTTTAAATCCCACTTACCCTGACCTCTCTTTAATGGCAACCTCCCCCTTGGAGTGACAATTTACCCCTGCGCGAGACAGGTGTACTCCATCACGACTGTACAGGTAGTCGTTGCCATAGAATGGTTGCCAGTTATTAATGAATGCCCAACCATTGCTTGCACAATGTTTTTCCAGTCGGCAATTTATAGCAATTGCCCTGGACAGCCATTCACCACCAACTCCTCTTCTAGGCAAGACACCACATACTATCGGGATCCCTCCCCTATCCCTAACCTTCCATAGTGTCTCCCTATACCTCTTGAAAAGTTCCTCACTCCTAACCTTTCCTATTTCCTTACCTCCTACACTAGACACACTACTGACTTGGTACCCTCCCCTGACAAAACCCTATCTATCCTCACAGCAACATGCCCTATCCCAGCCCCAGGAAAACACAACCTAGTCCTAAGTTTCCTATCTCTTGCACAAAAAGTCCTATCTAAGACCCTCACCTGGCTGTCCCCAACTATCACAACCTTACCACTGGGCAGGGTTTGAAGAACTGCCCTTTTCTCTCTTGGCACCACACCGTCCTGCCTCTTCTCTTCCTCCAACACTTGGTAGGGGTTACTGCACTCCACACCCTGGTCAGCTTTCCTGAGTCTGACCCTAGTCCCCTTGGAGACAACCACTCTCCACCTCTGCTCCTCCTGACCTGCCTTCACAGGTGTCCTGCTAGGCAGGACACCTACCTGAAGGAGTTCAGTCCTGAGGGCTTCGTTCTCCCCCTTTCAAACGTCTATCTCTCTCCTCAACTGCTTCAGCTGACCTAACAGAGTAGCCAGGGGGTTGTCTTTCCTCATACACCGTCCCTCTTCCCCCACAACACAACGATCCATGGCAGCCATTTCCTATGGTCACTAACACGAACACTTAGTGGCACTTCCTTCTGCAAGCTAGGTCAGGTCGGTACTAAGATAGTGATTAATTTGAGTATAAACATCCCTTATTTTGCACCACACACACAGACAACCACACACACACACACACACACACACACACACACACACACACACACACACACACACACACACACATGTATACACACACACACACACACACACACACACACACACACACACACACACACACACACACACACACCCTCACATGCAAATACAGCCTGTACACACTCACATGGGAATTAGCCTTGGAGGGAGGGGGGGGGGCGGTTGTTGCAGTCACTTTTATCCCCAATAGACCCTTCTCCCTCTGGCTGGGGGAGGTGGGGAGATTAACAAGTACCCAGATTATGAAAGGCAGAGGGTTTTTATTTATTTTCTTGCTTATAAAATGTCACTGCATTCACTTAGGAGAATATAATTTGCATTGCTGGAATTCTTGTAAGATAGCAATTAATTTGAGTTAAAACATCATTTATTTTGCACCATACATAATAATTTTAGTAATTAACTTAGTATATTTGAGTACTTTTACTTTTATCCTCTTCACCACTGTTCGGCTAGTTAGCCGCTTGGGCTATCAGTTTCGTTTCTGTTACACACTGTTGGCAAGTACACGTTGTGATAATTTATGTGGTTGCAGTTTCGAAGCTTTGTGACATCACTAATATAAAATGAGTCTCCATATGCCCTGGTTTATTCATTGATCAGTTAAAAGACAATGGTTCAGAAGTGCTGTTAATGTGTGTGCTGTGTAAGTGTCTTGACATGTCACCTCACCACCTGACTCCTCAACAAACTCTTCATCAACTTCTTCAAATCCTACAATGTGCTTGGCAAGCTCAAAACACACTCACACAGGAATTAAGACAACATGCATCCAGTGAGGGTCTTGTTGTGTGACTGCATGGAGGCAAATTAAAAGATCAGCTGTTGAGGAGCTTATCGCTTGGCAACACAGAGGCATGTTACCACTCCATCTCTCTAATCACCCACACCTTTCTGCTGTCTCACTCCATCTTTTAAAATGTTATGTAATGTAATGTTGAAGGGATACAACTTTGCTCACTTATACTTATCACAATCTCCCTAAAAGTACTTAGGTTTTGAGTTTATTCAAGACATCTTCAGGTCATGAGATCCACTAATCCCCACCGAAGAAAGGGTGACCTGACATTCCATCAGGTCAGTATAATATGAGACCACTAACCCCTCACCCTACTTCCACCTGACATTGAGTCAGGTCAGCACCCCCCCAAAAAAAAATACTTTAGCTTTCGTCTTTATTCAAGACATTTTCAGAAAATTCTCTCGATTTTTAGCCTTGGAAAATTTGTTCCCAAAGCTGGATTTTTTTTTTAAATTCCGGCTATTGGAGATTTCCGGGTTTGAGGGATTCCGGCTTACAAGATATTTCTGTGGTAAAAAAAATTTTTGCAAGGGAGAAAGGAAAGGGAAAGATTACTTAACATACTACTTTGAGGAAAAAAACATTCAACATGTGTACCGGTAGTTACAATACAGATGGATTTTAATTTTATCTCATTGTCTATCACCACCTGGCCCAGAGTGAGTAAGATGTAGCCTGGTGTCCATTCTTCTCTCTTTGTATCTGCTAGGTGTACCAATGTAGATATGACTAAACATATGTTGTTAGTGTGGATATACAGGTATTAGAAAATTTGGATGACTATATATATAGTCATCCAAATTTTCACAGAATCTAAAGTGGAGTTGCAGTTTTAGTATGGAAAAAATAATAATAATATGGTTGAGACAAGTGTAATTAATTTCAACTATCATTGACCAGGTTCCTTCTTAAGTTTGGTGAGGTCGCTAACTACTTGGGTTACAATGCTATGGTGGACTTCTTCCCAACGATGACAGTCAGGCCAAACCCTCAGTGTGAAGACATATGGTGTCAGAAACAGCAGCGGGAGTATCGAGCAAAGAAAGCAGCTGAGCCTGAACCAGAGAAGGAAGAAGTAAAGGAGGAGGGAGTGGTGCATGAAGATAATGAATGGGGTGAGTATATGTATGGTGAACAGTAAATATAAAACTACAAAGAAAAGAGGATTAAAACTACATTTTTATTGAACAATTATTTAATGCAGTACAGTTTAGTAACTAATACGAGGTGACAAACAGTATAAGGAAGGTAGTTGGTCATTGAGACACTGGTTGAGGTAAGTTGCTGAAGCAAATGTATTGTTATAATTAATCACTTCCAATGATACAGCAGATAACTAAGGGATGATAGACAAAATAAAGAGTATTAAATGATAAAGAATGTTGGAATAGGTAGCTCTTGACTGTCGAGATGTGCACATTAGTACTGTGAGTTCTGCTATAACGCGTGTTTTGATAACGCGAATTGGCTCTAACGCGATTTATGAATAGAGGAACGATATTTGTATAACGCGAACGCTTGTTTGCTGTAACGCGATTTTTGCTTACTATTTCTCCAATTTTGTGGTATTAACTGTGAATATGGCAAAGAAGAATATCTCCAAGAAGCGTTCTGGTGATCGCATTCCCGGTGATGATCGTAAAAGAAAGGATATAACACTTGAAGAGAAGCTCAAAATCACCCTTCTCCCCCATCAAGTTATATTCATATTTTTTCAAGGTAAAGTGTTACATTTACTGTATGATTTCATTATTAGATATGAATGTAACATTTATTTAGACTGTGCTATCCTTTGTGTTAGGCTAACTACTAATTTTTTTTCGATTTCGAGTAGTACTCTGCACCTAACCCTATTTTCTCCATAAGTCCTGTTATTTCTATTACGCGATTTTCTATAACACGATATTTTACAAGAACACAACTATCGCGTTATAGCAGAACTGACTGTAATGGGACGTGCTTCTCTGTATAATATGAATAACTACCAGTCACATGTAATTTATTTTGAGCCACCTTGTGAATATGCAACATACTGTACTAGCCACCCGGGGAACACAGCTTATAACCAGAATTTTCTGTTACTTAGGAATAGTCTGTTTACCAGTTAGTAGGAATTTTAGAGGCTTTGCTGTTTGCATTATATACAGGTACTGTACAGGTACTTCATTTTGTTCAGGATCATAAGTGTTTGAATTAAAAGTAGGTAACCTCTGGAAAAAATAATTATGTTAGCTATAACTATAGACATGGGCAGTGGCACCTGTTGGTGCAAGAAGCTTTTGTGCATGATATCCTCTGCACATATAATACTTTACATTTACTTTGCACTTGAGCAGGGGTGTCAAACTCATGGCCCGTGGGCCAAATGTGGCCCTTGGGATGACTAAAATTTATCAGCCCCTGAAATTATGATTGAAATAGATATGAAGGAAACAATGCAGATGAATGAGTCGGTAAATTCCGAAATGATCTTTACTTCATTGTGGCAATAATTGAATTTATATTGTGAATGCTAGTAATAACACTATTGTAAAGGGAAAATGCTTATAAATCAAAATCACTAAAGAAATAAAAAATGAAGCCAGTTTCTTTATTAATCTCAGACAAACCCAAATGGGGTATTCTTGGTAAGCCAGGTAAGGCAATGTGTGAACCTGTAAACTTCAATCCTGCAAATATGTGATACTGTATAGCACTTGTGTTGGCCCTGAAGAGGGTAACTAAAATAAGAATTGGTCCTCGAAAGGTTTTGAGTTTGACACCGCTGCACTAGAGAGTCTTAATGCACAGGAATACAATGCAAACTGATTATGTCATCCAATAGTACTTGACTAATAGTGATTGACAAAATGCATGTCATATTACAGATATCTGTTTGGTTGCTGAAACAACACCAGAGGAAGCTGCAGGCAGTGTGTCTGCACCAATGACCAACTTGGCTAAAGGCATCACTGTGGCATATGAGAGACTTGCCCCAGTAGCTGAAGAGGCAGGTAGTAATACAGTGGACACTGAAGGCATAAGTCTGGATGATCTCATGGCACAAATGAAGGCTCTCTAAATTAATTAATAATTAGGTAATGGTTATAGCTTCACGTATATTAAAATAGGGTGACTGATGTTATGAAACATCTTTATTTTTTAGGGATAGAATAACAGTTCTCTACAAATTACACATCTTCGATTCATAATATTTCAAAGATTTGAATTGAGTGATTCTCTTTCTCTTGCAAGAGTTCTTTTAGGTGTTACATTTATTGGAAAATCTTGAAAGTACAGTGCGGTCTCATTTTGCGTGGGAATATCGTAATGGTACACGTCCATGCATCGGAAATCCGCGCAAGCCATGCCATTTAACACATGTTAAAATTGCTATATTGTACATGACTTGCCAGACCTTTACTCTAGAAAAATTTTGGTTAACAGGTGCAGACAGCAGACAATGTTTTCTCCTGATATTTCGTGATGGTTCTGATGGTGGATTTGTTGACTTTATAACGGTGTGCTACGTCGTGTATGCTCATCCCAGCTTTGAGTTTCTTCAAAATTTTGACCTTGGTGTCGTACAAAAAGGCCTGCCACTTCTCACTTATTTTGCCCTGAGGCCCATAAGTGTTCCCTTCTTGATCAGCCATAGTAACATCCAGATAGCAAGGTTAGATGCGGTGAGGTACACTGCAAGCGGGAGCTGTTCTCATACTAAAATTTGAGAAACCAAATTTATTATTATATTTTTTTAAATAAATATGGGGAATAACCCACCCAAGCAAAGGTCATCGACCCACAACTGGGTGGTGGGGTGGGGGATATTGCACTTAGTTTTATAATGTATCAGTACTGTAATGAATAAATAAAAAATGGGGAAATCAGCAATGGCCAGTCCTACCTCCACCCCCCTCCTTTGTAAAGGTCAGGGGAAAAGATTACCCTCTTTTATATTATATTATCAATAATAAAATATACGGTAGACCATAAGAGGCTGATCATATAAGAAAATAATAATAATGAATACTGTAAATAAAATCAAACTGACAAATCCTCACATCCAGAGTGAGGGTACATACTGCATCTCATGCTCATTCATGATACAATATTGTTTATTTGTTATTCTTTAATTTGTAAAGATATTTTACTGTAATAACCTGTGTTTATTAATCCTGTATCTGTACCCTTCACATACAATAATGTACAAAATATATCTCGAATATATCTCATAGGTAAAAGGTAACATAATCAGAAATGCATCTCCATACACTACAATATATGCAATGGTATAATGACCCCTTAGGGTGCTGTTTTGGTTAGTGCTCTATTATTCAGGATTGTATCAAGTGTTACTGTATTACTTACGTTAAGCACTTATAATGTCCAATAACTAAAATGAATAAAATCATTACATTGGGGCTAAACAAGCAAAAGATCACTAAATTCACGCTATACCGCTACCCGAGTAACCCCTGGCTTTTCGAGGAAACTATAACGATGGTAACATTTCAACCAACTGTGCCTGTGAGACCCGCATAAATTGAGACCCCACTGTACTTAAATAATACTTTATGGTTTGGACTATTAAAAAGCTTCTGAAATCAAAGCCCTTGCAAGGCCTTAAAATTTACAAAACACTTTGAAAACTATAAATTTGGCTGTGGGATTTAAAGCGTTCAACAGGAACCTGAAAATTTATACCTTCACAGGTGTTGTGATATATATATATGTCTCTTGAGAGGAAAAGGCTGAATGATAATATAATATATTTTAAATGATTGTGCAGTAAAACCACTCTAAGTTGGACTACATAGGCTTGAGGCTGCCAGACATCTAGAATTCCGACTTTTGTGTAACCTCCCCCTGTGCTTTTAACCATCGTTTTGCAGACATATCAATTCCAAAATCAAAATTGAAGTTAACAGTATACAGTACATTTACCTTTATTATAGCAGATGAATCTTCAGGTGGAGAATGATGGGGGCCTGCTTACACTTACAGTAAGTACATTCACACATATTTAATTACAGTATACTGTATTTATATTTATTGTAGTATCCACTTAAATCTAGTTACACTTCAGCTTAAACTCCTCACAGATAATGCTCACGGAGACCCCAGAATCAATTCTGTCACATCTTCATTTTCTCTTGAATTGGAAGATTTCTTGTGTTATTTTCTTGTTGCTTGCTTTAGAAGCTATAATAATTCAATAGGAAAGCACTTAATACAAACAAGTCAGTGAGTAACTGACGCTTCACCCTGCTGACGCCTCACGTGACTCCTTAAGCCAGAGTCTTATCTGACTTAGAAAGGTCTTACTGTATAAATTACTCCTTTTAAACTTCTGTAATAAAGCACGGTTAGTTATTCAGAGTAATTATTAAGGTTCTGGTTAAAAGAAGAGTATTAAAAACATGAACAATTCAAAAATTTCTAATACTGTATGTCATTCCAGCTGCTATGTTTTTTGTATATTTTTACAATACATTTTGTCTAATAATTTTTACATTTAAACTATGGTAATTGGTTAGAATAAGTTCAGAGGTAGTATCGTATATAAATACTATATACAGTATATATAGAACAGTACAATGTGGGGTATCAATAACCACAGAATTGACAAGTGACTCAATGTATGCCATTGTAACATTGAGTACTGTATTAATGTATCACTGTGATATTAGTAAAGACTTTGCATACCCACTGTAATTTATTTCTACCAATAGTTTTTCCATCAATAGGCGAGATTATTTATACCATTATTTATCTCATTACATGAAGTTTCTTGTGTTATAAAAATTAAATTAATGCAAAAGCCTTTACATCCATTCTTTTTTTCTTTTTTCATTAATTGCAAACAGTAATTTTACTATTGCTGCTCATTTTCCTTATACTATAACCAATCTTACTTTCCCTTCATTAATATCTCATAAGCATCCATTTTCATCATCCTTAACCATCTTGAATATAGTCATTTAATACCTTGAAGAATACCCCCTCCCTCCTTCCCTTTGCCCCTCCTTATCCCATCCATCCCTTTGCTCATGCCCCACCTAATCCCCTTCCCCTCCTCCACCCTAACCCCCTTCCTCCCTTACCCCCATGCCGCTCCTAATCCCCCCTCCCTTCCCCCTTGGTGCCCCACCTAACCCCCTCCCCTCTTCCCCCTATGCCCCCACCTAATCCCCACCCTCCCTCTCTTCCCTATGCCCCTCCCTAACCCCTCCCTCTCTTCCCCCCATGCCTCCTAACCCCTCTTCCCCATGCCCTGTAACCCTCTCCCTCCCCCATGCCCCTTGTAACCCCCCCCCTTCCCCCCATGCCCCTCCCAACCCCTTTCTCCTCCCACCTGACCCCCTCCCTCCCCCCATGCCCCTCCCCCTCTGCCCCCTCCCCTGCCCCTCCCCCCTAACCTCCCTCCCCTCCCCCATGCCCCTCCCTAACCCCTCCCTTCTCCCATAGCCTCCTAACCCCCCTGCTTCCCCATGCCACTTCTAACCCCCTTCCCTTCTCTAACCTCCCTCCTTCCATTCCCCTTGCCCCCTAACCCCTCCCCTGTTCTCCCTTGCTCCATGACTCTCCTAACCCCCTCCTTCCCCCCTATGCCCCACCTAACCTCTTCCCCATGCCCCTCAAACCCCCTCCCTCCCCTATGCTCCTTAACCCCTCTCCTTCCCTTCCCCCATGCCACCTCCTAACCCCCTCCCTCCCTACCCCTCCCTAACCATCTCCCTCCCTTTCCCATGCCCCTCCTAACCTTCCCCCTCCCTTTTCCATGCCCCACCTAACTCCCTCCTCCTTTCCCCATGCCCCTCCTAACCATCTCTCCCTCCCTTTCCCATGCCCCTCCTAACCATCTCCCTCCCTTTCCCATGCCCCTCCCTAACCATCTCCCTCCCTTTCCCATGCCCCTCCTAACCTTCCCCTCCCCTTTCCATGCCCCACCTAACTCCTCCCTCCTTTCCCCATACCTAACATCCTCCCTCCTTCACCCATGCCTCACCTAACCCCCTCCTCTCTTCCCCACCCACAACCCTCCCTCCCTTCCCTCATGCCCTTCTTAACCCCTCCTCCCCTATGCCTCTCCTAATCTCCTTCTCCCTCCTAACAACCTCCCAAACCCAACTCTCCTCCTTCCCCCATGCCTCCTAACTCCCTCCCTCCTTTTCCCCATGCCCCTTTAACCTCCCTCCCGAAGCCCCTCCTCCCCCCTCCCCACCTAACCCCTTCTCTCTTCCCCCATGCCCCGTGTAACCCCCTCCCTCCTGTAATGATTGTTTACCAGACCTTAGCTTACAGCCCAGAGAAGAACAACACATATAACAGCAAGTAGATGTCAACATGGTAACCCACATTGGTTGACACACCCTACAGTGACAGCAAGACCTGACGGCGACAAGGTACCTGAGTTAACCCCGAGTTAAGACCAGGTTAAAGAAACTCACCCGACCAAGACACACCCGGGTGGTAATAATTAGGAAGCATTATGGACCAGCGACATGACCACACCCTGGGCAAACACAGCTGTCGAGACCTGACCCATGCCCCTCCTAAACCTCCTCCCTCCCTCCCTTCCCCTTGCCCCTCCTAAATCTCCTCCTTCCCACCCTTCCTTCCCCCATGCCATTCCTAAACCTCCTCCTTCCCCCCCTTTGCCCCATGCTCCTCCTGACCCCCTTCCTTCCCTTCCCCATGCCCCTCCCTCTTCCCCCATGCCCCTCCTAACCCCCTTCCCTTCCCATTTCTCCCTATCCCTCACTTTTTCACCCACCTTTCCTTCCTTCTCATCCCCGCTTCTCTCTCTTCCTCGTTCTCTCCCTTCCTTCTCCTTGGAGCCACATTTTTCTGAACCATCTGTGATTTTTGTTGATCAGCTAAATAAAAAACGTTTCCCATTATTTCCTGCAGAAGCAACTCAGTTTTTCTGTTAGTGAGCATTTACATGCAATACCCGGTCCTTATCATTACAAGAGCGTCGGTTAGATAGAAGTTTCGATCAGGTGGTTCAGTGTCTGGGAGTCGAGCTCTCAATTGTCACTTTGGAAGGTATCGGTACTTTTTTATGGTGTCAAATTAAGCAAAACAAATATGGCCACGCCAGTCACCCGATTAAGTGTTCTTACTAAGGTTCGCAAGTGACGCTTTATATCATGTGCTTCAACACCACAAGAACGTATGTTCATACTGGAGATGGTTCAGTGTGTGGTGGAGATGTGGATGAACTTTAGACCAGGGACAGCCAAACGTGGAGGGAGAGAGCCGGCCAGTAGTGAGACGGTCGAGGCGATTAGTGGAAGTGTGACGGAAGTTAACGTTTACAAAATGCTCCTAAATTAATACATCCAGTTGTCAAGGATAAAAAAATACAGACGCCATCATGTGTGTGTTGGTGTTGAAAAATATAAGGTATGTCGCTGTGTATATTTCCCTTACAACTTATTTCTCTCCAATCTACGTCAATTCGATAGCCCATTAATTGTATAGAAATCTTGATGACTGGGACTTAATTATACTGAATGATCTTGACAGCTTCACTGGGGTAGAAATCCATTTCAACATGACTTGGTTGTAGGAGTTTAAAGTTAGGTACCAGAACAAGGCGACCACCCACGCTGATTAACCCGACCTTCTCCCCTAGACCATTATCCGGTTTAGCATTTATACGGAGTCCTTTAACACGGCTTTAGAGGATTATGAACATTAGATTAACACCTAATCGTGTCCATGATCAAACGTTATAGGTGGTTGTTCTCAGTCGGCGTAATAGAGATGTCTCAGCTGTGTACATTAGGCCTTCAGTCTTCATTGGTGTATTCGTAAGTGTTCTAAGTGGTCTATGATTGTCGGGAACAAAATGTAAACAGCACTTTTAGGCTAAAACGTATGTAACAATATAAGCAACTAACCACTCAGCGCAGCCAAACTCAGCTTGAAATTAGCCATCTCGTGAAGATTAGGCACCCAATTTGATTTTACTTGTTATACACAGAAGTGCCACTTTTGGTGGGGGTCAGTACTGGGCCCACTCTTGTTCATAATCTACAAAAACGATCTAGATACTGGGATCAGCAGTGACATAAGTAAGTTTGCAGATGACACCAAAATAGGGCGGCAGATTAATTCAGGGAAGGATACAAATGCACTACAGGAGGATTTAAATAAACTGCAGGAGTGGTCAGTAAAATGACAAATGAAATTCAACACCAGCAAGTGCAGCGTACTTAATATTGGAAGAACAAATACTGTCAATATATACAGCCTTAACAACAACAACCTAGAGAAGCCGATTTGTGAAAGAGACTTAGGGGTACTTGTAAGCATGAACCTACGGCCTAGAAAACAGTGCGTTAATGTTTGAAATAAGGCAAGCAGAGTATTAGGTTTTATATCTAGAAGTGTAATTAAAAGAGTGCAGAGGTCTTATTGCAACTATATCTCGCGCTAGTCAGGCCGCACCTCCATTATGCGGTTCAGTTCTAGTGCCCTTATTATAGAATGGATATCAATTCACTGAAGTCGGTGCAGCGAAGAATGGCGAAAATGATTCCGGCACTTAGAAACCTTCCATATCAAGATAGGTTAAATAAACTAAACTTGCATTACTTAGATTAGAAAGATGAAGAGTGCGGGGAGATAGGATAAAAGTATTTAAGTGGGTGAAAGGAATCAATAAAGAAGATATAGATAAAGTTCTTATAGTATCCAAGCAAGATAGGACTTGTAGCAACGGATTTAAGTTGGATAAGTTAAGGTTTAGGAGGGAGATAGGAAGGAACTGGTTCACAAATAGGGTGGTTGACGACAGTGCCGGATTAACCATGAGGCATTTGAGGCACTGGCCTCAGGCCCCCTGACTCTAAGGGGCCCCCAAATCCAAACATTCTTTAAGTTGAAGCATATGAAACATGAACTTCGTTCAACGATGTCCTAGCAACATCTCAATTTTCTGTCTCTTATGAACATTGAATGTGTTATTTTGCAGAAGCTTAATATTGATGAAATCATTGATAATTTTTGGTATATTTTGTTCTTGCTATTTATATATATATATATATATATATATATATATATATATATATATATATATATATATATATATATATATATATATATATATATATATATATATATATATATATATATATATATATATATATACAGTTGACTCTACTTACGACACGTGATTTAAGACCGTGACCGCAGATTTTTATTAAAAAAAAAATTTTTGTTTTTTGTTTTTTTTCAAATGACACGCATTTTCTATACCGAAACGTTTCCAGTTAATGTAGTGTCCATGTATAATTAGAAAATTATGGGGGCCCCATGTGCATTCAGCTGACTACAATTTCAATTTCAATTTCAATTGTTTATTCCTTGATAGAGGAAGCGGGATCCTAGTGCTGTCACTAGGTACCCCTGTACAATGACACCAGAATCATCTGGCAAGTGTGAAAAGTATATACAATATAAATATTATAAAGGGGCTTACTAAAGCCTAAGGAAGGAAGGATGTTCCTTTAACACATAATCAATATTATTTACAAAATATCTGGCCTACAGCTGACTACATTAAAGGTAAGTGCTCAGTCACACTGTATCCATTCCTTATTATTTATTACTTTCACTGTACTGTATCCATTCCTCATTATTCATTACTTTTACTGTACTGTATTTCATTGTAGATTTTTTATCTATGTCGGACTTACGACCATGTCAGACTTACGACCATGTCAGACTTACGACCTGGATTTGGGTCCCTAACCCCGTCGTAAGTCGGGGTCTAGCTGTATAGTGAAGTCTCTGGTGCACTCTAAGATTAAGAGAGAAAACGGAGGACTCATATATATATATATATATCATTATATATACTATATATAGTATCTATATATATATATATAATATATATATATATATATATATATATATATATATATATATATATATATATATATATATATATATATATATATATATATATATATATATATATATATATATATATATATACATATATACATACAGTTGTACCCCACTTAACGCGGTCAATAGAACCCAGAGGGTCCCGTGTTAAGTGAAATCCGCGTTAAGTGAACAACAGAACATATGAGTTTCTAATAATTTCAATATCATGTTTAACTTTTATTCCCCAGAGTAGTGTTTTAAGTTCAGGTTAAGAGGTGCGCATATTGGTGTACCATTATTTGATTGTGTTTGTAGTGTTGGAGGGAATATAAGTGTAAATTTAACAGTGTGTCTCATTCATCCCAGTCACAGACGCTATCCTTCCACGGGTCACGGACAAGTCATTTTGTTTAGTAAATTTAAGTGTTCTTGTGCTGGTTCGGGATTTCTCTTAAAGGGGCACTTCCACTGCAATTATCATCTAATAATCTTTAATAAACCCCAAGCCAAGTGGGAAATTAAAGTCCAGTAAATTCCGACCGGTTACATACATATATATATACAGTAGTACCCCGTTTAACGCGGTCAATAGTATTGTGTAGGATTGAGGGATGGACTTGGTATTTTGTGTAGGAGTGAAGGAAGGACTTGTAATATTGTGTAGGGGTGAGGGAAGGACTTTTAGTATTGTGTAGAAGTGAGGGAAGGACTTGCAGGAGTGAGGGATGGACTTTTAGTTTTGTGTAGGAGTGAGGGAAGGACTTGTAGTATTGTGAAGGAGTGAGGGAAAGACTCGTAGTATTGTGTAGGAGTGAGGGAAGGACTTAGTGTTGTATAGGAGTAAGGGAAGGACTTGTAGTATTGTGTAGAAGTGAGGGAAGGACTTGCAGTATTGTGTAGGAGTGAGGGAAGGACTTGTAGGTTTGTGTAGGAGTGAAGGAAGGACTTGTAATATTGTGTAGGGGTGAGGGAAGGACTTGTAGTATTGTGTAGAAGTGAGGGAAGGACTTGCAGTTTTGTGTAGGAGTGAGGGAAGGACTTGTAGTATTGTGTAGGAGTGAGGGAAGGACTCGTAGCATTGTGTAGGAGTAAGGGAAGGACTTGTAGTATTGTGTAGGAGTGAGGGAAGGACTTGTAGTATTGTGCAGGAGTGAGGGAAGGACTTGTAGTATTGTGTAGGAGTGAGGGAAGGACTTTAGTATTGTGTAGGAGTGAGGGAAGGACTTGGTATGTTGTGTAGGAGTGAGAGAATGACTTGTAGTATTGTGTAGGAGTTAGGGATGGACTTGGTATGTTGTGTAGGAGTGAGGGATGGTCTTGGTATGTTGTGTGGGACTGAGGGATGAACATGTAGTATTGTGTAGGAGTGAGGGATGGACTTGGTATGTTGTGTAGGAGTGAGAGAATTTCGTAGCAAATGCTCTATCTCATTCACCAGACTGAAAATGAAACACAAGTGTTTTATGTTTGGGGAGGGAGTTTTATAAGGCACTCAATATATTTGATTGAGAGGTAATTACACTGCTTCTTCAGTAGGTAGGACTTTATTTTATATATGTTCCTGTATGTAAACATTGTCTCGTATGTTATATATATTAATTTATAATAAGTACAGTATTACCCCGCCTAACGCGGTTTCACTTAACGCGTTTTATCATATACGCGGTGCCTCGCCAGAGCTGAACTTTCACTTAACACGGATTTTTTCCACATATACGCGGTGAGTGTCCGGCTCGAGACGCTATTTTTAGATTTGCCCCACCCTGCCTGACTGCCTGTTTTAGCTCATAAAATTCATACAAATTACCCGGCCAGAATATAATTTACATTGCTGGAATTCTTATAATTTGGTGATCATTTTGAATATAAACATCATATATTTTGCATTAAACATACAATTTTTAGATAAAATTTTTTCTCTAGGTAACTATGTTATCTTTTGTGTAAAATATATGACATTTATATTCAAAATATTCCTGGTCTTACAAGGAATCCAGCAATGTCAATTATATTATCCTAACTTTAGTTTGAGGTATTATTTATTAAAATTTAGTGGTTATCCCACACATCTCCTTGGGACGGTTGGTGGGGGGTGGGGGGGAGGGAGGGACCGGCCGACCATCTGTTACCCTGTGAAGAATTATTTTTTTTTTTATTAACTGAAGATATTTGTTTTAGCTCATAAAATTCATACAAATTACCCGGTCAGAATATAATTTACATTGCTGGAATTCTTATAATTTGGTGATCATTTTGAATATAAACATCATGTATTTTGCATTAAACATACAATTCTTAGATAAAATTTTTTCTCTAGGTAACTATGTTATCTTTTGTGCAAAATATATGACATTTATATTCAAAATATTCCTGGTCTTACAAGGAATCCAGCAATGTCAATTATATTATCCTAACTTTAATCTGAGGTATTATTTAATACTAAATGTTAAAAACTCTGGAAGGGAGGATTGGTGGGGGGTGGGGGGGAGGGTTGGGACTGACCGCGCGGTTGGAAGAGGGGGGAGGGGCAACAGAGTGGGGTACTTTGATTGACAGATAGTGTCGTGAAGATTATTTTTTTTTTTATTAACTGAAGATATTTGTTTTAGCTCATAAAATTCATACAAATTACCCGGTCAGAATATAATTTACATTGCTGGAATTCTTATAATTTGGTGATCATTTTGAATATAAACATCATATATTTTTCATTAAACATACAAATTTTAGATAAAAATTTTTCTCTAGGTAACTATGTTATCTTTTGTGCAAAATATATGACATTTATATTCAAAATATTCCTGGTCTTACAAGGAATCCAGCAATGTCAATTGTATTATCCTAACTTTAGTTTGAGGTATTATTTATTAAAATTTAGTGGTTTTCCCCAAAAAATTTCTCTGAGAGGGAAGAGCCAGCGAGTGTAGTGTGAGAGAGGGAGGGAGTTGAGTCCATTATTTGAATGGACATTAACTTGGCGACTGTATTTCTCTTAAGTATTAATTGTGTGCATGTACCATCATAAAATTAAGATGTTATTTTTACTACAACATAGGTATGTGCCTTCAAAAAGTGGAGTTTGGGGGTCAGGCTGGTTTCTATTGGAATTAATCCCATATGTTCTGTTGTTCACTTAACGCGGATTTCACTTAACGCGGGACCCTCTGGGTTCAATTGACCGCGTTAAGTGGGGTACAACTGTATGTAATAAGTAAATCAGCTTAACGTTGTGCATTTGTTAGGTAAAATAGTATGGTAATTGGCGGCATGGTATCCACATTGTGTGGGTCACGGCAAGTGCAGGGAGGTAGATGAGCCTGGCTGGTGATAGTGTGTGGTGCAAGTGTGGTACAATTGGCCTGGACTCAGGATATATTCATATGGAGATAAGTGGTGTATACTTTTCTACTTTTCTAGTGTATGGTGAGGCTGAGGTTCGGGTTTGGGTTAATTTAGGCTGTGGTCATATGTACTGTACTTAAATTGTTCCTTTACTTGACCTTTGTTTGTGGTCTCTTAACTTTATAATGCTAAGTTATGCATTTCATGATTCATCTTCAACATGATACCTATATTTTGAGTTAATATGGGGGTTATTATTGAGAACCTGGTGGAGATAATATAAGACTCATTATAGTGTTTACCCCCACTTGTTGTTGTGACCACTCGTGTGACTTGTGACTTGACTAGTGGTAAATTCTTGATAAAGAGGAGTGCTGGCATAACAGTATGAAGAAAGAGTGGTTTTAATTCTTGTCGCCCTGCAATATATACAAAAAAAAATATATTTTTTGGTTAATAAAATTTTAATTTCACAGGTATTAACAGAAAATACTACTCCAGGGAGGATGAGGACCATAACTTGGTGTACAGATGACGAGGCATCATCAAGATGGACAAGAGAAACGATCAAGAGTACAGTAAAGGATGAACATTCTCTAAATTACCAAACATGACAGGAAGTTGTATTGTATGTATGTAAGTGTTGGTTAAATACGTCCACATAAATACTAAAGCAGATTATAACAGTGTGTTGAAATCTTATGTACAGACTACTGTAGAGATACTGTAGCACTGTAGGGTTGAGGAAAGAACAAGCAATGTTTTGTAGTAGTGAGGGAAGGACATGCGGTGATGTGGAGGAGTGAGGGAAGAACTTGCAGGGTTTTCTAGACGAGGGAAGGACGAGGGATGAACTTGCAGTGTTGTGTAGAAGTGAGGGAAAGACTTATAGTATTGTGTAGGAGTGAGGGGAGGACTTGCGGTGTTGTGTAGGAGTGAGGGAAAGACATGAAGTGATGTGTCTGTGTGAGGGAAGGACGTGCAGGGTTGTATATAAGTGAGGGAGGGACTTGCAGTGTTGTGTAGGAGTGAAAGAGGGACTTGCATGGTTGTATAGGAGTGAGGGACTTGTAATATTGTGTAGGAGTGAGGGAGGGCTTCTAGTATTGTGTAGGAGTGAGGGAAGGAATTGCAGTGTTGTATATAAGTGCAGGAAGGACTTCTAGTATTGTGTAGGAGTGAGGGAAGGACAATACAGTGTTGTGTAGGGTGAGGACTTGCAGGATTGTGTAGGAGTTCAGGAAGGACATGCAGGGTTGTGTAGGAGAGAGGGAAGGACTTGCAGGATTGTGTAGGAGGGAGGGAAGGATTTGCAGGGCTGTGTAGGAGTGAAGGAAGGACTTGCAGAGTTGTGTAGGAGTTAAGGAAGGACATGCAGGGTTGTGTAGGAGTGAGGGAAGGACTTGCAGGGTTGTGTAGGAGTGAGGAAAGGACTTGCAGGGTTGTGTAGGAGTGAGGGAAGGACTTGAAGGGTTGTGTATGAGTGAGGGAAGGACTTGCAGTGTTGTCTAGGAGTAAGAAAGGACTTGTAGTGTTATTGTAGGGTGAGGGGAAGGACTTGCAGTATTGTGTAGAAGTGAAGGAAGGACTTGCAGGGTTGTGTAGGAGTGAGGGAAGGACTTGCAGGGTTGTGTAGGAGTGAAAGAAAGACTAGCAGGTTTCTGTAGGAGTGAGGGAAGGACTTGCAGGGTTGTGTAGGAGTGAAGGAAGGACTAGCAGGGGTGGTTAGGAGTTAAGGAAGGACATGCAGGGTTGTGTAGGAGTGAGAGAAGGACTTGTGGTGTAGAAGTAAGGGAAGGGCTTACAGGGTTGTGAAGGAGTGAGAGAAGGACTTGCAGGGCTGTGTAGGAGTGAGGGAAGGACTTGTAGTTTGGTGTAGCAGTGACGGAAGGACTTGTAGTGTTGTGTATGAGTGAGGGAAGGACATGTAGTGTGGTGTAGGAGTGAGGGAAGGACTTGTAGTTTTGTGTATAAGTGATGGAAGGACTTGTAGTGTTGTGTTTTAGTGAGGGAAGGAATTGTAGTGTGGTGTAGGAGTGAGGGAAGGACTTGTAGTTTGGTGTAGGAGTGATGGAAGGACATGTAAATGTGGTGCAGGAGTGAAAGAAGGACTTGTAATGTGGTGTAGGAGTGAGAGAAGGACTTGTAGTGTGGTGTATGAGTGAGGGAAGGACTTGTAGTGTGGTGTAGGAGTGAGAGAAGGACTTTTAGTGTGGTGTATGAGTGAGGGAAGGACTTGTAGTATTGTGTATAAGTGAGGGAAGGACTTGTGGTGTTGTGTAGGAGGGAGAGAAAGACTTGCAGTGTTGTGTAGGATTGATGGAAAGACTTGCAGGGCTGTGTAGGAGTGAGAGAAGGCTTTGTAGTGTGGTATAGTTGTGAGAGAAGGACTTGTAGTGTTGTATATGAGTGATGGAAGGACTTGTAATGTGGTGTATTAGTGAGGGAAGGAATTGTAGTGTGATGTAGGAGTGAGGGGAGGACTTGTGTGGTGTAGGAGTGAGAGAAGGACTTGTAGTGTGGTGTAGGAGTGAGGGACGGACTTGTAATGTATTGTATGAGTGAGGGAAGGACTTGTAGTATTGTGTAGGAGTGAGGGAAGGACTTGCAGGGTTGTGTAGGAGTAACGGAAGGACTTACAGGGTTGTGTTGGAGTGAGGGAAGGACTTGCAGGGTTGTGTACGAGTGAGAGAAAGACTTGTTAGTGTGGTGTAGGAATAAGGGAAGGACTTGTAGTGTGGTGTATGAGTGATGGAAGGACTTGTAGTGTGGTGTATGAGTGATGGAAGGACTTGTAGTGTGGTGTATGAGTGATGGAAGGACTTGTAGTGTGGTGTATGAGTGAGCGAAGGACTTGTAGTATTGTGTAAAAGTGAGAGAAGGACTTGCAGGGCTGTGTAGGAATGAGGGAATGACTTGCAGTATTGTGTAGGGGTGAGGGAATGGCTTGTGGGGTTGTATAGGAGAGAGAGAAGGACTTGTAATGTTGTGTATGAGTGAGGAAATTACTTGTAGTGTTGTGTATGAGTGAGGGAAGGGCTTGTAGTGTGGAGTAGTAGTGAGGGAAGGACTTCTAGTGCGGTGTAGGAGTGAGGGAAGGACTTGTAGTGTTGTGTAGGAGTGAAAGAGGGACTTGCAGGGTTGTGTAGGAGTGAGGGTGGGCTTCTAGTATTGTGTAGGAGTGAGGGAAGGACTTGCAATATTGTGTAGGAGTGAGGGAAGGGCTTCTAGTATTGTGTAGGAGTGAGGGAAAGACATGCAGGGTTGTGTAGGAGTGAGGGAAGGACTTGCAGGATTGTGTAGGAGTTCAGGAAGGACATGCAGGGCTGTGTAGGAGTGAGGGAAGGACTTGTAGTGTGGTGTAGGGGTGAGGGAAGGACTTGCAGTGTTGTGTATGAGTGAGGGAAAGACTTGTATAGGAGTGACCATATAGACTTGTGGTGTTGCGAAGCTTATAACTTCTAATACACAGTTGTAATCTTTTTTGTGGATTTGTAACTAGACAGTCTGGAAGTATTTTGTTCAACTTAATTATTTTGGACGTTAGTTTCATCTTCATTTGCAAAACAAAATATTTCATTCTTCCTGGCAGTGAAATACAAGATGTTAGTTTAAAATTTTACTGTAAAATTAAG
Organism: Homarus americanus; assembly: GCF_018991925.1. NCBI lineage: Eukaryota > Metazoa > Arthropoda > Malacostraca > Decapoda > Nephropidae > Homarus > Homarus americanus. The sequence continues at coordinate 5,208,659 of NW_024731852.1, forward strand.
TAGTTATTACAGCTTTACAACTTACTTGTAACCAATGAGCATTTCCTGTGGGCAAACTTTTGAAATTGTAAAAAAGAATGATTGTATTTCTTGTAAATGTTCTGAGGCAGTATGTCACTCCTAGGGGCTATGTGAGGCCCCCAGGGCTTATATGCCGCCGCCACGGACTGTTTGGTAATTAGGGCTGTGTGATGATCATAGGTGGTTGTATAATGGATTTAAGGACTATGTAAGGTTGTCAGGGGTAGTCTGATCCAACCAGAGGCTGTTTGTGGCTATATTGTGAATGTCAACTTGGAGATGTGTTAGGCTCTTAGAGAGCTACTGTACTGTACTGTACTGTACAGTACTGTACTGAGAGGGTTAATTGATGCTCCTAATGTCTGTGTACAGAAAATGATGAATATACAGTGAGTTCTGCTATAACGCGTGTTTTGATAACGCGAATTTGCTCTAACGCGATTTATGAATTAGGAACGATATTTGTATAACGCGAACGCTTGTTTGCTATAACGCGATTTTTGCTTACTATTTCTCCAATTTTGTGGTATTAACTGTGAATATAGTAAAGAAGAATATCAACAAGAAGCGTTCTGGTGATAGAATTCCCGGTGATGATCGTAAAAGAAAGGATATAACACTTGAAGAGAAGCTCGATTTTATCAACCTCAAAATCACCCTTCTCCCCCATCAAGTAAAGTGTTACATTTACTGTATGATTTCATTATTAGATATGAATGTAACATTTATTTAGACTGTGCTATCCTTTGTGTTAGGCTAACTACTAAATTTTTTCGATTTCGAGTAATCTGCACCTAACCCTATTTTCTCCATAAGCCCTGTTATTTCTATTACACGATTTTCTATAACACGATATTTTACAAGAACACAATTATCGCGTTATAGCAGAACTACCTGTATCCTAAATAAGTCAGTCTACCCGACATAACAGGAAGTTGTATTGTGTATAATATTTACTGTTGGTTCGACAAGTCTTTACAAATGCTAAAATAGATTATAACGGTGTATTGAAAGTTTATCTACTGATTACTGCAGGACTGAGGGAAGGACATGCAGTATTGTTTAGTAGTGAGGGAAGGACTTGTAGTGTTGTGTAGGACCTAGGGAAGGACATGTAGTGATGTTCGTAAATGAGGGAAGGACTTGCTGACCTCCTAATGAAAGAGATGAGAACTTACTGACCTGCTAATTAGTGAGAGGAGGACTTACTGACCTAAGGAGTGAGAGGAGAATTTGCACTGTTTTATAGGAGTGAGGGAAGGTCATGCAATGTTGTGTAGGATAAGGGAAGGATTTGCTGTGTGTGTGGGAGTGAGGGTAGGATGCAATGTGTTGTGTAGGATTGAGGGAATGACTTACTGAGTTTTGTAGGAGTGAAGGGAAGACATGCAGCGTTGTGTAGTATGAGGGAAGGACTCATTGTGATGTGTAGGAGTGAGGGAAGGTCTCGCTGTGATGTGTAGGAGTTTGAGAAGGACTCCCTGTGATGTGTAGGAGTGTGGAAAGGTCTCACTATGATGTGTAGGAGTGTGGGAAGGATTCACTGTGATGTGTAGGAGTGAGGGTAGGACTCACTGTGATGTGTAGGAGTGAGGGAAGGACTCGCTGTGATGTGTAGGAGTGAGGGAAGGACTCACTGTGATGTGTAGGAATGTGGGAAGGACTCACTGTGATGTGGAGGAGTGAGGGATGGACTCACTGTGATGTGTAGGAGTGTGGAAAGGTCTCTCTGTGATGTGTAGGAGTGTGGGAAGGACTCCCTGTGATCTGTAGGAGTGTGGAAAGGTCTCACTATGATGTGTAGGAGTATGGGAAGGACTCACTGTGATGTGTAGGAGTGTGGGAAGGACTCACTGTGATGTGTAGGAGTGTGGAAATGTCTCACTATGATGTGTAGGAGTGTGGGAAGGGCTCACTGTGATGTGTGGAGTGAGGAAGGTCTGCTGTGATGAGTATGTGAGTGTGGGAAGGACTCACTATGATGTGTAGGAGTGTGGGAAGGAGTCACTGTGATGTGTGGGAGTGTGAGAAGGACTCACTGAGGTGTAGGGGTGAGAAAGGACTCACTGTGATGTGTAGGTGTGTGGGGAAGGAGTCACGTTGATGCTTTGAGTGAGGGAAGGACTCACTGAGGTGTAGGAGTGAAGGAAGGACTCAGCTGTGATGTGTGAGAGAGGGAAGGACTCGCTGTGAGGTGTAGCAGTGAGCTAATGACTCAATGTGGGATGGAGTGAGGACTCACTGAGTTGTAGAGTGAGAAGGACTCACTGGGGTGTAGGGGTGAGGAAGTACTCTGTGAGGTGTAGGAGTGAGGGAAGGACTCACTGTGGGAGTAGAGAAGGTCTCAATGTGAGGTGTAGGGGTGAGGGAGGTCTCACTGTGAGGTGTAGGGAGTGAGGAAGTACTCACTGTGAGATGTGGGAATGGGGAAGTACTCTCTGTGAGGTGGGAGTGAGGGAGTACTCACTGTAGGGTGTAGGAGTGGGGAAGTACTCACTGTGAGGTGTAGGAGTGAAGTACTCTGTGAGTGTGGAGTGGGGGTACTCACTGTGATTTGTAGGAGTGGTACTCATTGTGAGGTGTAGGGTGAGGATGGGACTCTGTGGAAGGGTGAGATAAGGTCTCACTGTGGGTGTAGGGTGAGAAGAAGGTCTCACTGTGAGGTGTGGGGTGAGGGAAGTACTCACTGTGAGGTGTAGGAGTGAGAGTACTCACTGTGGGTGTAGGTGGGGAAGGACTCACTGTGTGAGGAGTGACAGAATGCTGTGGTGTGGGGTTGAAGGGTCTGTGAGGGTGGGGTGAGGGGGACATGGGGTGGGGAAGGACTCTCTGTGAGGGTGTGGGGTGAAGGGTCTCACTGTGAGGTGTGGGGTGAGGGACTCACTGTGTGGAGTGAGAGGGTCTCACTGTGAGGTGTGGGTGAGAGGTCTCACTGTGAGGTATAGGAGTTAGAGAGTACTCACTGTGAGGTGTGGAGTGGGGAAGGACTCACTGTGTGGGGGAGAGAAGGGGTCTCTGTGGGGTGAGGGTCTCTGTGGATTAGGAGTGAGAGAGGTTCACTGTGAGGTGAAAGAAGTGAAGTACTCACTGTGAGGTGAAGGTAGAGGCTATTCACTGGTGTGGGTGTGAAGTCCTCACTTGAGGTGTAGAGTGAAAGTACTCTCTTGAGGTGCAGGAGTGGGGAAGTCTCACTGTGTGGGTGTGAGAATACTCCTGTGAGGTGTGGGGTGGGGAAGGACTCAATGTGTGGGAGAGGGGTCTCTTCATGGGGTGTAGGGTGGGGAAACACTGTGTGGTGTGGGGTGAGGTACTCACTGTGAGGTGTGGGAGTGGGGAAGCACTCACTTGAGGTGTAGGGTGGGGAAGTACTCACTGTGGGTGTGGGGAAGAATCCTGTGAGGTGAAGGAGCAGGGTACTCACTGTGAGGTGGATGAGGAAGTACTCACTGTGATTTGTAGAAGTGAGGAAGTACTCTGTGGTGCAAGTGAGGAAGTACTCACTGTGTAGGGGTGAGGGAAGCACTGTGGTGTAGGAGTGGGGAAGTACTCACTGTGTGGGAAGTCTCACTGTGATTTGTAGAAGTTCAGGAAGTACTCACTGTGAGGGTGCAGGGTGAGGGAAGTACTCACTGTGAGGTGTAGGAGTGGGGAAGTACTCACTGTGAGGTGTGCAGGTGAGGGAATACCTTTGTAGGGTGAGGAAGGTCTCACTGTGAGGGTGGGGGAAGGATCTGTGAGGTTTAGGGAGGGAAACTTACTGTGTGGAGTGAGGAGGACTCCTGTGTGAGTGAGAGGATCTCATTGTGAGGTGTAGGAGTGGGGAAGTATTCATTCTGAGAGAGGGTGAGGAAGGACTCACTGTGTAGGAGTGAGAGAAGGTCTCACTGTGAGGTGTGGGTGAGGGAGTATTCACTGTGAGATGTAGGAGTGAGGTACTCACTGTGTGGGGTGAGGGAAGGACTCACTGTGTAGGAGTGAGAGAGAAGGTCTCAGTGTGGGGTGGGGAGAGAATTCTCACTGTCAGGTGTAGGGTGGGGATATTCTGCTGTGAGGTCAGGGACTCCTGTGTAGGAGTGCAGAAGGTCTCACTGGGATGTAGGGAGTGAGGAGGGTCTCACTGTGAGGTGTAGGGAGTGAATGAAAGGACTCACTGAGGTGTAGGGAGTGGGAAAGTACTCACTGTGAGTGTAGGGAGTGAGGGAAGTGCTCACTGTGAGGTGTGGGGTGAAGTACTGGGGTGGGGTGGGGAAGTACTCACTGTGGGGTGGGAGTGGGGAAGTACTCCTGTGATTTTTAGAAGTGGGAAGTACTCACTGTGAGGTGGGAGTGAAAGTACTCACTGGGGTGTAAGTGGGGAAGTACTCACTGTGGTGAACAGTGAGAAGTACTCACTGTGTGGGTGGGGAAGGACTCACTGTGAGGTGTAGGGGTGAGGAAGTACTCACTGTGTAGGAGTGGGGAAGGACTCACTGTGTGGGAGGAGAGAACATGTTTGTGAGGTGTAGGGTAGGGGAAGTATTCACTGTGTAGGGGTGTGAGGGAAGGACTCATGGTAGAGTGAGGGAAGGACTCTGTGTGGGAGTGAGAGAAAGGTCTCATTGTGAGGTGTAGGGTGGGGAAGTATTCACTGGAGTGTTGGGAGTGAAGTACTCCTGGGGAGTGAGGGAAGGATCACTGTGTAGGAGTGAGGGAAGGTCTCACTGTGAGGTGTAGGAGTGAATGAAGGGCTCACTGAGGGGTGTTGAGGTAGAAACTACTCACTGTGAGGTGTAGGAGGTGGGGAACTCACTCTGTAGGAGTGAGGAAGGTCTCACTGTGAGGTGTAGGGAGTGAGGAAGGACTCACTGTGGAGTGAAAGGTCTCATTGTGAGGTGTAGGAGTGAAAGGTCTCACTGTGTGGAGTGAGAAGGAGGTATCTGTGAGGTGGAGTGAGAGAAGGTCTCATTGTGAGGGTAGGAGTGAGAGAAGGTCTCACTGTGAGGTGCAGTGAGAGAAGGTCTCACTGTGGTGTTGGGTGGGGAAGGACTCACTGTAGTGTAGCAGTGAGCTATGACTAACTGTGAGGTGTAGGGTGAGGGAAGGACTCACTGAGGTGTGGGAGTGGGGAAGTACTCACTGTGAGGTGTAGAAGTGAGGAGGACTACTGTGAGATGAGGTCTCACTGTGAGGTGAAGGGTGAGGGAAGTACTCATTGTGAGGTGTGGGTGTGATACTCACTGTGAGGGTGTAGGGTGGGGAAGTACTCTCTGTGAGGTGCAGGGTGAAGTACTCACTGTGTAGGTGTGAAAGGCTCACTGCGGGGAGTGGAAAGGTCTCACTGTGAGGGTGTAGGGGAGGGAAGTACTCACTGCGTAGGAGTGAGAAGGTCTCACTGTGGTTGTAGGGTGAGGAAGTACTCACTGTGAGGGTGTGGGAGTGAATGAAGGACTCACTGAGGTGTAGAGTGAGGGAAGGACTTGTGAGGTGTAGGAGTGAGGGAAGGACTCACTGTGTAGGGAGTGAGAGAAGGCCACTGGGGTGTAGGAGGAGGAAGTACTCACTGGAGGTGTAGGGAGTGAGGGAAGTACTCACTGTGAGGCAGGAGTGAGGGACCCACTGTGAGGTGAAGGAGTGAGGGAAGTACTCACTGTGAGGTAGAGTGAGGGCACCACTGTGATTTGTAGAAGTGAGGGAAGCACTGTGAGTGCAAGAGTGTGGGAAGTACTCACTGTGTAGGGGTGAGGGAAGTACTCACTGTGAGGTGTAGAGTGAGGAAGTACTCAGAGGTGTAGGAGAGGAAGTACTTTTGTGAGGTGTGGAGGAGGAAGTACTACTGTGGTGTAGGAGTGAGGGAAGTACTACCTGATTTGTAGAAGTGAGGAAGTACTCACTGTGAGGCAGGAGTGAGGGAAGCACTCACTGTGTAGGGGTGAGGAAGTACTCACTGTGAGGTGTAGGAGTGAGGGAAGTACTCACTGCGGGAGGGGAGAGAAGGTCTCACTGTGAGGTGTAGGGAGGGAGGAAGTCACCACTGTGAGTGTAGGAGTGAATGAAGCACCACTGTCAGGTGTAGGAGTGAGGAATATTCACTGTCAGGTGTAGAGTGAGGGCACTCACTGTCAGGTGTGGAGTGAGGGAATTTCACTGTCAGGTGTAGGAGTGAGGGAAGTACTACTGTGTGGGAGTGAGGGAAGGACTCACTGTGTAGGGAGTGAGAGAAGGTCCACAGAGGTGTAGGAGTAGAGAAGGTCTACCAGGAGGTGTAGAGGAGGGAAGCACTGTAGAGGTAGGGAGTGAATGAAGTACTCACTGTCAGGTGTAGGAGTGAGGAAGTATCACTGTCAGTGTAGGAGGAGAAGTCTCACTGTCAGGTGGGGAGTGAGGAAGTACTACTGTGAAGTGTAGGAGTGAGGGAAGTACTACTGTGGATGAGGGGAAGACTCACTGTGTAGGAGTGAGAGAAGGTCTGAGAGGTGTAGGAGTGAGAGAAGGTCTCACTGTGAGGTAGGAGTGAGGGAAGTACCTACCAGAGGTAGGAGTGAGGGAAGGACTCACTGTAGAGTGAGAGAAGGTTCACTGTGAGATGTAGGATGAGGAAGGTTTCTACTGTGAGGTGTAGGGAGGGAATGAAGGACTCACTGAGGTGTGGGAGTGAGGGAAGTATTCACTGTGAGGTGTAGAGTGAGGGGTACTGTGTAGGGAGTGAGAGAAGGCTCTACTGTGAGGTAGGGAAGGACTCACTCTGGAGTGAGAGAAGGTCTCACTGTGAGGTAGGGAGTGAGGAAGGGACTCACTGTGTAGGGAGTGAGAGAAGGTCTCACTGTGAGGTGTAGGAATGAGAGAAACACTGTAGGTGTAGGGAGTGAGGAGGTCTCACTAGAGGTGTATGAGTGAGGAAGGTCTCACTGTGAGGTGTAGAGTGAATGAAGGACTTGCTGAGTAGGAGTGAGGAAGGTCTCACTATAGGGCAGTGAGTGAAGGACCATCAGAGGTGGCAGTGAGTGAAGGACTTTGAGGTGTTGGGAGGGAAGGACTCACTGTGAGTTGTGGGAGGGGACTGACTGGAGGTGTAAAGTGAAGGGCTTTGTCTCACCAATGATGCAGACTACTGGTGATGACGTCATTTCTCTTGTGGTCTGTTCACCATGACGTAGACTACTAGTGGTGACGTCACTGCTGTGGTCCATCAATGGAATGCCTAAGGTGACTTCAGCTCATAAAAACTTAAAAATGCAGAGAACTTGTGCCTGTACAAGCAAGTTGTAATAACAAGAACTAAAATTACAGTGGATTCTTTCAACTAGCATGATTAAGCCAGTGCAGCAAGAGTAAAATATTTCGTTATACAAGTGAAATAAACTGAAGTACAAAATAAGTCAACAATGTCATAACATTGTTGAGATTACGATATTTGTACAGTAGTTTCTCTTCATTTGTATAACACAATGTTACTCTAGCTAAAATAAAAAAGATGCCAGTTTAGAATTTACCTTAATATCCGTTATTTATTTATTACGTATTACTTGTAACCAATTTTTCTTCTGGACAAACTTTTGTAATTGTATATTGTTTTTGTTTTTTCAAATGTTACACATATTAAAATTAATTACAAGGCAGTGTATCTTCAGGGATAAGTGATGTTTGTGGCAACTTGGTGGTGTGTGAGGCTCTTAAGAGCTATCTGTGTCTGGGGAGGCTGATTGATTCTCCGCTAAGATCTACATGATGGTTCTAGGGGCTTATAAGTAACTAGTTGTGTACAGCTAGTAAGGGCTATGTGATTACACTAAAGGCTGTCTGTCACTGCTAGGGACAGTGATGCTGCCAAGGCTTGGTGCCGAGGCTTGTCTGAGCCCCTACTATAGAGATAGGCGAGACACGTCGACCAAGGTACACTGGTAGCCTTGCTTGGTCCAGGTTGGATCGCCTTTATGGACCCTGTGTACACAGGTTGTAGTACCATAAAGGCAACCTGACCTAGCAGTAACCTGGTGTCAATCATTACAATAAATATTTGTATCAATAACTTAGTGTATAAATAAATAAAAAAAATTCGTTGTTTATTATAATCCTAATAAAAAAGTTGAAAACAAAAGGGTTTCAAAGGCAAAAATGAAAAGAGCCAATTATTATACTTTCCCGAAAAGTAGAAAATCTAAGTCACCGAAAAGTAGATACTTACGATCTTTTGAGAATCCGAATTTACGAACTTTTTAATTATAGTAAGTTCGAACTTATGAGAAATAAAATGACACGATCTTTCTAATTGTCGTCAGTTCGGACTTAAGAGAAAAAATAACTTAAAAGTACTTAAGAGAAAAAAATATCTTACGATTTTTCTAATTCTCAAAAGATCGTAGTATCTCTTTTTCGGGAAATAGATAATCGACTTTTTGAGAAATATTACCTAATTTTCAGAAGTAGATTATCATAGAAAACGGGAAATTTGTATCATAGAAAATGGGAAATAATCTACTTTCCGGGAAAGTTGGTTATCTACTTTCCCGAAAAGTAGATTATCTACTTTTCAGGAAAGTAGATTATCGACTTTTCGGGAAGTAGATTATCGAATTTTTGGGAAATATTACCTAATTTTAAGTGAATTATCATAAGCAAGAGAATTTAACATCACAGAAAGCTGATATCCCTTTCCGCAGTTGGTTATATACTTTCCCGAAAAGTAGATTATCTGCTATTCAGGAAAGATTATCGACTTTTTTGGGAAGTAGATTATCGACTTTACGATATTACCTTATGCCAAAGTAGATTATCGCAAAACGTAGAAATTTGCATCATAGAAAATGGGAAATATCTACTTTCCGGGAAAGTTGGTTATCTACTTTCCCGAAAAGTAGATTTTTCTACTTTTCAGGAAAGTAGATTATCGACTTTTTTGGGAAGTAGATTATCGAATATTTGCGAAATATTACCTTATTTTCCGAAGTAGATTATCATAGAAAACGGGAAATTTGTATCACAGAAAATGGGAAATATCTACTTTCCGCGAAAGTTGGTTATCTACTTTCCCGAAAAGTAGATTATCTACTTTTCAGGAAAGTAGATTATCGACTTTTCGGGAAAGTAGATTATCGACTCTTTAGTAAAATATTACCTACTTTTAAGAAGTAGATTATCATAGAAAACGAGAAATTTGTATCACAGAAAATGGGAAATATCTACTTTCCGCGAAAGTTGGTTATCTACTTTCCCGAAAAGTAGATTATCTACTTTTCGGTAAAGTAGATTATCGACTTTTCGGGGAAGTAGATTATCGACTTTTTGCGAAATATTACCTTATTTTCCGAAGTAGATTATCATAGAAAACGGGAAATTTGTATCACAGAAAATGGGAAATATCTACTTTCCGCGAAAGTTGGTTATCTACTTTTCCGAAAAGTAGATTATCTACTTTTCTGGAAAGTAGATTATCGACTTTTCGGGGAAGTAGATTATCGACTTTTGAAATATTTCTACTTTTGCGAAGTAGATTATCATAGAAACGAAATTTGTATCATAAAATGGGGAAATATACTACTTTCCGGAAAGTTGGTTATCTACTTTCGAAAAGTAGATGAATTCTACTTTTCAGGAAAGTAGATTATCGACTTTTCGAAGTAGATTTTTCGAATTTGAAATATTGCCTTATTTTGCGAAGTAATTATCATAGAAAACGGGAAATTTGTATCACAAAATGGGAAATATCTACTTTCCGCGAAAGTTGGTTATCTATTTCCCGAAAAAAGAGATATTCTACTTTCGGGAAAGTAGATTATCGACTTTTCGGAAGTAGATTATCGACTTTTAGGAAATATTTCTACTTTTGCGAAGTAGATTATCATAGAAACGGGAAATTTGTAACAGAAAATGGGAAATATCTACTTTCGGGAAAGTTGGTTATCTACTTTCCCGAAAAAGTGATTATTCTTTTCAAGAAAAGTAGATTATCGACTTTTTTCGGGGAAGTAGATTATCGACTTTTGAAATATTTCCTACTTTTGCAAAATGAATTATCATAGAAACGGGAAATTTGTATCACAGAAAATGGAAATATCTACTTTCCGGGAAGTTGGTTATCTACTTTCGAAAAGTAGATTACTACTTTTCGGGAAAGTAGATTATCGACTTTTCGGGAAGTAGATTATTTCGAATTTTGGAAATATTTCTAATTTTCAAAATAGATTATCATAGAAACAGGAAATTGTGTATCAGAAAATTGGAAATATTCTACTTTCAGGAAAGTTGGTTATCTACTTTCGATGCAGATTACTTTCGGGAAAAGTAGATTATCGACTTTTAAGAGTAGATTTTTCGACTTTTGGAAATATTACATTTTAAGAAGTAGATTATCATAGAAAACGGAAATTTGTATCATAAAAATGGAAATATCTACTTTCGGAAAGTTGGTTATCTACTTTGGAAAGTAAATTATCTACTTTTAAGGAAAGAAGTAGATTATTTTTGAAGGTAGATTTTTCGAATTTTGGAAATATTATTTTTTGAAGTAGATTATCATAGAAACGTAAATTTGTATCGAAATGGGAAATATCACTTTCCGGGAAAGTTGGTTTGATCTACTTTGGGAAGAGGAATTATCTTTTCGGGTAATTTTCGAATTTTGGGGGAAATATTACCGTTACGAAGTAGATTATATGGAAACGGAAATTTGTATCATAAAAATGGGAAATATCTACTTTCCGGGAGTTGGTTATCTACTTTCTACTTTTCGGGAAAATGGAATTATCGACTTTTTCGAAGTGGATCATCGCTTTGCGAAATATTTCTAATTTTGCGAAAGTAGATTATCATAGAAAACGGGAAATTTGAAACATAAAAAATGAAATATCTACTTTCCGGGAAAGTTGGTTATCTACTTTCGAAAAGTGAATAAGATTCTACTTTTCGGGAAAGTAGATTATCGACTTTTCGAGGTAGTTTTCGAATTTTTGGGAGTAAATATTACTAATTTTGCAAATGAATTATCATAGAAAACGGGAAATTTGTATCTAAAAAATGAAGATATCTCAGAGAAGTTGGTTATCTACTTTCAACTCGAACCCTACTTTTCGGGAAAGTGAATTATCGACTTTTAAAGTGGATCTACATCGACTTTTGAAATATTTCCTAATTTTGCGAAAGTAGATTATCATAGAAAACGAAGGAAATTTGTATCACAGAAAATGAAATATCTACTTTCGGGAAGTTGGTTATCTACCGAAAGTAGATAGATTTTCTACTTTTCGGGAAAGTGAATTATCTGACTTTTCAGGAAGTAGATTTCAATTTTAAGGGGAAATATTACCTGGTTTTGAAGTAGATTATCTATAGAACAGGAAATTTGTATCATAAAAAATGAAATATCTCTTTCGGGAAGTTGGTTATCTACTTTCGGAAAAAGTGGATGGATTTTCTACTTTCGGGAAAATGAATTATCGACTTTTCGGGGAGTAGATTTTTCGGTTTTGAAATATTATAATTTTGCAGAAGTAGATTATGCATGAGAAGGGAAATTTGTATCTGTAAAAATGGGAAATATCTATTTGAGGAAAGTTGGTTATCTACTTTTCTAAAAGTAGATAATTTTCTCTTTTCGGGAAAGTGGTTTATCGACTTTTCGGGAAGTGGATCATCGACTTTTTGGAAATATTTCCTAATTTTGTAGTAGATTATCATAAACAGGAAATTTGTATCATAAAAATGGGGGATATCTGCTTTTGGGAAAGTTGGTTGTCTACTTTCGAAAAAGTGAATGGATTTTTTTCTGGAATGGATTGTCGACTTTTTAAGTGGGTTTTCGAATTTTGAAATATTCTAATTTTGCGAGTAGATTATCATAGAAAACGGAAATTTGTGTTAAATGGAAATATCTACTTTGGAAAGTTGGTTATCTGTGTGATTTTTTTTGGAAAGTTGTTATGATTTTCAGGATAATTTTCGAATTTTGGAAATATTGCTATTTTGCAGTAGATTATCATGAAAACGGAAATTTGTATCATAAAAAATGGAAATATCTGCTTTCAGAAAGTTGGTTATCTACTTTCCCGAAAAGGTGGTGATTTTTCTACTTTTCGGAATTGATTATCGACTTTTCTGGGAAGTGGTTTTCGAGTTTTGGGAATATTACCTAATTTTTTAAAGTAGATTATCATAGAGCAGGAATTTATCTTAAAAATGGGTATCTACTTTCCGGGAAGTTGGTTATATATTTTAAGTATGGGTTTTTTTCTTTAAAGTAGATTATCGACTTTTTCGAAGTAGATTTTTCGAATTTTGGGAAATATTTTTCAAATTTTGCAAGTAGATTATCTTGAAGCAATTTGTATGTAAAAATGGGAAATATCTACTTTCGGGAAATTTGGTTATCTACTTTGAGTAGATAGATTTTCTCGGGAAGGTAGATTATCGACTTTTAGGGGAATGGATTTTCATTTGAAATATTTAATTTTTGGTGTATTATCGAAAACAGGAAATTTGTATCATAAAATGAATATATAATTTTGATTGGTTATCTACTTTCTGAAAAATGTTATAATTTTCAGGGGAAGTAGATTATCGGCTTTTTCGAGGGTGATTTTCGAATTTTGGAAATATTACCTAATTTGCGGTAGATTATGTTAAGCAGGAAATTTGTATCATAAAAAATGGGAATATCTACTTTCAGGAAAGTTGATTTATCACCGAAGTAAATTTTCTTTCAGGAAAAGTAGATTATCGACTTTTCAGGGAAGTAGATTTTCGAATTACGGAAATATTGCAAATTTTGCAAGTAGATTATGTGAAAACAGGAAATTTATCATAAAGTATGGGGAAATATCTACTTTCAAGGAGGTCAGTTATCACCGAAAAAGTGAATGATTCTACTTTTTCGCAGAAGTAGATTATCGACTTTCGAAGTGGATCATCGACTTTGAAATATTTCCTAATTTGCAGAAGTAGATTATCGCAAAGCAGAAATTTGAAACATAAAAATGGGAAATATCTACTTTTCCGGGAAAGTTGGTTATCTTCGAAAAGTAGATAATTTTCTACTTCGGGAAAGTAGATTATCCTTTTCGAAGTGAATTTTCAGAACACAGAAATGACCTGGTACGATAGATTATCATAAAAACGAAATTTGTATCATAGCTGGAAATATCTACTTTTTCCGGGAAAGTTGAAGTTATCTACTTTCCCGAAAGTAGATGAATTTTTCTACTTTTCGGGGCGTTATCGACTTTTTCGGGAAGTGGATCATCGACTTTTGGGGAAATATTTCCTAATTTTGCGAAAGTAGATTATCTGCCAGAAAACGGGAATTTGTATCTGAAAATGGGAAATATCTACTTTCCGGGAAAGTTGGTTATCTACTTTCCCGAAAATTAAAAATCTATCTACTTTTCGGGAAAAGTGAATTATCGACTTACCAAAGGAAGTAGATTGCACCGAATTTTGGAAATATTGCAAATTTTGCAAAATTGATTATCATAAAGAAACGGGAAATTTGTATCGCCAAAAAAAATGAGGAAATATCTACTTTCCGGGAAAAGTTGGTTATCTACCAGAAAATCCAAATCGTTTTCTACTTTCAGGAAAAGTAGATTTATCGACTTTTAGAAGTGGATCATCGACTTTTGAGGAAATATTTCCTAATTTTGCGAAGTAGATTATAAAGAAAACAGGAAATTTGTATCACAAGAAAATGAGATATCTACTTTCGGGAAAGTTGGTTATCTACTTTCCGAAAGTAGATAGATTCTACTTTTCAGAAGTAGATTATCGACTTTTCCCTAAAGGGAAGTAAATTTTCGAAACACAGAAACTCTTACCTAATTTTGCCGTGAATTATCATAAGGAAGCAGGAAATTTGTATCATAAAAATAAAATATCTACTTACTTTCCGGAAAGTTGGTTATCACTTGAAAATCGATAGATTTTTCTACTTTCGGGAGAAAAGTAGATTATCTGACTTTTTTAAGAAATGAATTTTGAATTGAAATATTATAATTTTGCGAAAGTAGATTATCATAAAACAGGAAATTTGTATCATAAAAATAAATATCTGCTGAGAAAGTTGGTTATCTACTTTCGCGAAAAAGTAGATAGATTTTCTACTTTTCGGGTAAGTTGATTGTATCGACTTTTCGGGAAGTGGATCATCGACTTTGAAATATTTCCTAATTTTGCAGTAGATTATCATAAACAGAGAATTGTATCTCTGAAAATGGGGAAATATATTTGGGAAAGTTGATTTATCTACTTTCCCGAAAAGTAGATAGATTTTCTACTTTTCGGAAAGTAGATATCGACTTTTCGGGGAAGTAGATTTTCGAATTTTGAAATATTACCTAATTTTGCAGAAGTAGATTATCATAGAAACTGAAATTTGTATCATAAAAATGGGAAATATCTGCTTTCAGGAAAGTTGGTTATCTACTTTCCCGAAAAGTAGATAGATTTACCCTACTACTTTTCAGGAAAGTAGATTATCGACTTTTGGAAGTAGATTTTTCCAAATTTTGAAATATTACTTTCATTTGCGAAGTAGATTATCATAGAAAACTGGTATCATAAATAATGGGAAATATCTGCTTGGGAAAGTTGGTGCTCTACTTTTCGAAAATGCGATAATTTCTACTTTTCGGGAAAGTAGATTATCGACTTTTCGAGAAGTGGATC